>NC_054374.1:40744186-40901686 GCF_017654675.1 Xenopus laevis | reverse complement strand
TCCCTAACTTGTTCAGCGTTCAATGGACATTGATTACAGGTAATGCTAGAATGCACATATAAAATAAAATAAGTTAGGGACCGCCATTCGGGGTTTACCTTGACGTGGTATGGTGGCTTATCAATTTTTTGATCATAACTTTGTAACAAAATAACCCCTATTTGGGTACATATGCAATAGCATTTATTACACTTATATATATATATATACTTTAAAGCCTTTAGAGTGCTCCCACAACCCCCCTGTTTTGATATTATATATATATAGATATATATATATATATAGATATAGATATATATATATATATATATATATATATATATATATATATATATATATATATATATATATATATATATATATATATATATATATATATACTAGACAATGGGCAATTGTGGTCTAAAACATGTAGCTCTATGCAAAGCCCACACTTTATTTGACTGATTGAGCTCTCCACAGTGTATTCTATTGTTTATGTTTGTGAAAGTGATCCCAATGATTGATGAGCATCTTAAAAATTGAATACTGCAGTAGTTCAAAAGGACACTGCACAATATAGAAACATGTCTGGTATTAATAAACTGGTATTAATATTAGTTGGTGTTTCTTGCATGCTTCTTTAGACATAATCCCTTTTGCCAAGGAGTATTTTATGTTTTTTATTTGCTGAATACTCTTGTAAAAAAAACTGACATGTGAAATTAAGAGGTTCCACATTTATTGTCTTTTACAAATACACCCCAATATTCCAGGCATTTTAAAGGACAAGTAAATGTATCAGGAAATAACACCCCAGCAACAAAGGAGCATTAAAAAATGTATTAAACACACAATGCAGCTCTTTGCTGTCCCCACACTCAGATCAGCCCCATAACATACAGAGTAGGGTGACGTCACCAAAAGGTAGAGGATTGCTCACTTGCTAGTACCTTAGGCTGGTGCAGTTTTCAGCTCACAGGAGCACCAGCCCAGGGTATCAGGAAATTCGTTACAAATTTACAAAACTTGGGGGATGCCCTAACATTTGGCACCCCAATCGATTGGAGGGTTCATTCTCTTTTAAAGGCCCTTTTAACTTAGCCATTTTAACTTAAAGGAGAACCAAACCCTTTTTATTAAAATCCCCCCAGCCTAGGTGTTACCCCTGGTAAATGCCCATCGAAGTTTACGGGCATCATCTTATTTTCTTTGGTAATCTTCAGGTCTTCTTTTGGCAATTTCCGCGTAAACTCTGATGCCCTGAATCTGCAATGAGGGGTAAGTAAAGAGTTAGGGACATTTACCCAGGGTAACACCTAAGAGCAGGGAGGGGGTCTATGTATGGTAGGCGGTAGGGGATTTTAATAAAAAGGGTTTGGTTCTCCTTTAAGGCTGTAAAATTGGTTGATAAAATTTGCACAGCAAAATCCTGTTCTCTGAATAAGTGACATTACAGACAGGAAAAATGGCAACCCCAATATAGAAGTAATGCAGTGGAGTTCAGTTGATGATTTGCTTACAATGGAGCACTTACAAAAAAACACATGCTGTTTTAGAAGGACAGGACATATCTATAGTGTGTTAGCAGTCTTCTCCATTAACAAATGAGACTAATGGTGGTCATACATGGGCAGATAAATCTGTTGATATGGCAGTTTATCTGTAAGTGTATTGGGCCCTGGGACAGCATCCCCAACCAATAGCTGACGTCCTTGCCAAACAAGCGGATCTTATAGTGTATAGCCACCTTAAAGGTGACTGAACACTGTTGTACAATCATACTTACTGTATATACTCGAGTTTTTCAGCATCCAAATGTGCGAAAAAGTCTACCTCGGCTTATACTTGGGTCATCGTTGTAGCTGAGATTGCAGTCACTTTTAATCATTCCTATACCAACAGTTCGCTTGGGGAGAGACTGCAATATCACACAGCGCCCTCTGTTGGTTATATGAAAGAATAACAGTGCGCCCTCTGTTGGTTATATGAAAGAATAACAGTGACTGCAATATCACACAGCGCCATCTGTTGGTTATATGAAAGAATAACAGTGACTGCAATATCACACAGCGCCATCTTTTGGTTATATGAAAGAATAACAGTGACTGCAATATCACACAGCACCCTCTGTTGGTTGTATGAAAGAATAACAGTGCGCCCTCTGTTGGTTATATGAAAGAATAACAGTGACTGCAATATCACACAGCACCATCTGTTGTTTATATGAAAGAATAACAGTGACTGCAATATCACACAGCGCCATCTGTTGGTTATATGAAAGAATAACAGTGACTGCAATATCACACAGCACCCTCTGTTGGTTATATGAAAGAATAACAGTGCGCCCTCTGTTGGTTATATGAAAGAATAACAGTGACTGCAATATCACACAGCGCCATCTGTTGGTTATATGAAAGAATAACAGTGTGCCCTCTGTTGGTTATATGAAAGAATAACAGTGACTGCAATATCACACAGCGCCCTCTGTTGGTTATATGAAAGAATAACAGTGACTGCAATATCACACAGCGCCCTCTGTTGGTTATATGAAAGAATAACAGTGACTGCAATATCACACAGCGCCCTCTGTTGGTTATATGAAGGATTAACAATGATGGCTATATCACACAGCGCCCTCTGTTGGTTATACGAAAGATTAACAGTGATGGCAATATCACACAGCACCCTCTGCACATGGTAGTGGGACAGTGGGACAATGCAGTAATCTGTTTGGCAATTCTCTGTCACCGTCAACTTTGCAAAGAAGTCTGGTTGATCGCTGGGGGGGGTCGCTTTGGCAATCGTGCGCTGCTGGGAGACAGGGCTATAGTTGTGTCTAGGCTTATACTCGAGTCAATAAGTTTTCCCAGTTTTTGTAGATAAAATTAGGTACCTCGGCTTATACTCGGGTCGGCTTATACTCGAGTATATACGGTAACACATTTTTATGGACTTTAAGTTCCAGCATACTCCAACAAGACATAAATGACTTTACAAAACATTTTAAGACGGAAAAAAAAATCTATCTACAAACTAAACTTGTAGTTATATGCAACCATATGTTTCAACTGTTTCTCAACACTTCTAACAATGTCATTTTTGGACAATGATTCTTGCAATTACACTGTTGGAAGATGTTCCAAGCTCAGAGTGTATATAATAGTTCCCAGCACTTACACTTCTGAAATACAAATAAACAATGGGCAGAAATGAACATGAAGAGAATGGACAATGAATCCACTTGGATGGCTTGTACCTCTCTATTTAAATTTTAAATACTTTTTTATCTGTAGCAGATATTCAGTAAAATCATAGGATGCATTTGTTCTGCAATATAATTATCAGGTCATTTGGCTCAGGTAATGACAATTATACACAGTATGGAGGGAACTGAGTGCCATATGGAAGAAGTTATCATTCCTTATCATCCCATTATGCTCTCCAAACTGAAGCTATTAGTTTACCAGCTGCACAGGGCCAAAGATGTGCCAGTATAGCAGTTACATGCTTAAAATTCTGAGACTCAGTCTATGTAAAAGAAGAAAGAGAGGCAATTTTCTATTGAAATATAAAATATACTTATGGTGATTCACAGTTTGAAAACCTGTTGTTTATTTGCTCCCCATTGTGCAGTTAGAAACTAAACAATTGCCATTTATCTTGATATTACAAAAATGTCATACTGAACAAATATTTATAAAAATATAAAGACAAAATGGGACATGGTAATGATTTGGGGGGCTGTCAACTCACTGTCAAAGCATTGCCTTTACCAAAGGCACAAATGTAGCTGTACAACTATCAAAGACTAAATTTAAAGGCTAACTTTTATTTTCACACTTTTATTTCCTTTATGTTTCCCTTGAAATTAGTAGTTGAACTTTTAGTCCTTTTGTGTCTGTTATTGTAATTTTTAAGTAGTGCTTCCATGACCCCAATCGCCAAAATGCATCTCTTACACTTGCTTGGAGCTTCTAATCTGCAGTTGTGATTGTGGGGTCATTGTAACACATAGAAGTGGTAGATGACCAGAGCATCACTCATTAATATGCAAATATAAAAAAGATGAATGATCAGGACTCCAGCTCATATGGGATGGCAATTGGGCCATCACTTAAACAAAATGAAGAAAGTTGTGCTGACCTAATGCCGTTACTTGATTCCGTAGCAATCGTTTGGGATATTGCAGGCAGAATGAGGAGTGCTCCGTAGTGTTGGGTAGTGATTAGGGATGTCGCGGACTGTTCGCCCGCGAACTAATTTGCGCGAACATCGACCGTTCGCGTCCGCCGAATGTTCGTGAACGTCGCGCGTCGTTCGCCAATTTGGGTTCGCCTTAGCTGGCGCTTATTTTTGCCCTCTCACCCCAGAGCAGCAGATACATGGCAGCCAATCAGGAAGCTCTCCCTCCTGGACCACCCCCACACCCCCTGGACCACTCCCCTTCCATATATAAACTGAAGCCCTGCAGCGTTTTTTCATTCTGCCTGTGTGTGCTTGGAAGAGCTAGTGTAGGGAGAGAGCTGTTTAGTGATTTGAGGGACAGTTGATAGTAACTTTGCTGGCTAGTAATCTACTTGATACTGCTCTGTATTGTAGGGACAGAACTCTGCAGGGATTTGAGGGACAGTGAGTTTAGGTTAGTTAGCTTTGCTGACTAGTAATCTACCTTCTACTGCAGTGCTCTGTATGTAGCTGCTGTGGGCACTGCTTCTGATCTCATCTGCTGACTGCTGTAATAACCCAATAGTCCTTGTAAGGACTGCTTTTATTTTCTTTTTTGTTTTTTTACTTTGCTACTATAAGAGCCCAGTGCTATTAGTCTAGCTGTGTTGGGGAGTGGGACTGGTGTGCTGCTCCTAGTAGTTCAGCACCAACCAGAGTAATTTTTTTTTTTAATATACATATATATATATTTTTTTATTTTACTTATCTTACTGTTCTTTAACGTGTCCAGTGCTGTTTGCTGTTCTTCATAGTAGTGCACCAATAGTAGTGCACTTGCAGGCATTGTTTGCCCAGTGTGTTCTTCAAACAACTGCCGCCTAGCTGTGTGAGCTTTTTCACATTCTGTCTAAATATCAATAATAATACCGTCTCCAGAAACACCACCTGAGTGACGTTTTCCAAGCAGCAATAATATATTCCGTATCCACTGCTGTAGTGTATACGTTGACCTTGCAGGCATTGTTTGCCCAGTGTGTTCTTCAAACAACTGCCACCTAGCTGTGTGAGCTTTTTCACATTCTGTCTAAATATCAATAATAATACCATCTCCAGAAACACCACCTGAGTGACGTTTTCCAAGCAGCAATAATATATTCCGTATACACTGCTGTAGTGTATACGTTGACCTTGCAGGCATTGTTTGCCCAGTGTGTTCTTCAAACAACTGCCGCCTAGCTGTGTGAGCTTTTTCACATTCTGTCTAAATATCAATAATAATACCGTCTCCAGAAACATCACCTGAGTTGTTGTTGTTGTTTTAAAAAAAATGCCAGGCAAAGGCAGGCCGCCACGCAGAGGCACTAGGGGCCGTGCTGCTATGCTATCCTGTGGCCCTAGGAAATTGCCCAGTTTTACAAAGGCAATTACCCTGAACTTCCAAAATGCTGAAGAGGTAGTTGACTGGCTTACACAGCACACCCCATCCTCTACCGTTTCTAACTTTGCCACAACATCCTCATCCTCCTCTGCTATAGGCACCCCACGTAACACTTCCTCCACCACCGGCGCCCCTTCTTCACTGGAGTCAGAGGAGTTATTTACACATGAGTTTCTTGAACTGAGTGATGCGCAACCATTATTGGCAGAAGAAGATGAAGGAGATGAGGACGTTACACCAGATATAATTCTGGCAGACAACACAACAGAGATGGACATAATGAGTGATGAGGAGGTCCCCGCTGCTGCTTCCTTCTGTGAGCTGTTAGAAGAAATTGATGCATCTGAGGAGAATGATGATGAGGAGATTGATGTTTTGTGGGTGCCCAGTAGAAGAGAGCAAGAGGAGGATAGTTCAGATGGAGAGACGGAGAGTCAGAGAGGCAGGAGGAGAATAAGACTTAAAAGAAGCAGGGAGGACAGCTCGCAGGGAACAGTAGGGCAACAACATGTATCGGCACCTGTGGTCAGCCGGCCATCGCACCCGCCATTGCCGCCAACTTCTACTGTTACCGCCAGATTGCCAGCTTCAAAAAGCTCAGCAGTGTGGGATTTTTTTAATGTGTGTGCCTCTGACAAAAGCGTTGTAATTTGCAATGAGTGCAGTCAGAAACTGAGTCTTGGGAAGCCCAACACCCACATAGGTACAACTTCTATGCGAAGGCACATGAACGGCAAGCACAAAGCACTATGGGAGCAACACCTCAAAGGTAAGAAGAATTTCACCGGCACACAGGAATTGTAGTAGCAACACCTCAAAGGCAGCAGACAAACTAAAAGCCACCCTCCTTCTGGTCCAGCATCTTACTGCTCTACCTCTGCTGTCCTTGACCCGTCTGAACCACCCTCCACTCCGCCTTCCACCTTGACCACCAGTTCCCAGTCATCTGCCCCCAGCCAAGTTTCTGTGAGGGCCATGTTTGAGCGTAAGAAGCTAATGTCTGCGAGTCACCCCCTTGCCCGGCGTCTGACAGCTGGCTTGTCTGCACTCTTAGCCCGCCAGCTTTTACCATACCAGCTGGTGGACTCTGAGGCCTTCCGCAAATTTGTAGCAATTGGGACACCGCAGTGGAAGGTACCCAGCCGCAATTTTTTTTCCAAGAAGGGAATACCACACCTGTACCACCATGTGCAGAGCCAAGTCACCGCATCTCTGTCACTTAGTGTTGGGGCAAAGGTCCATATGACTACTGACGCATGGTCCTCCAAGCATGGTCAGGGCAGGTATGTCACCTACACTGCCCACTGGGTGAACTTGCTTATGGCTGGGAAGCAGGGAATGCGTGGCTCAACAACAACAGTGGAGTTGGTGTCACCGCCACAGATTGCACGCGGTTCTGCCACCACCTCTACTCCTCCTTCGCTCTCTACCTCGTCTTCTTCCTCTGCTTCCTCCTCCTCTGCTGCTGGGTCCTCCTCCTCCACACCTGTGCACCCCCAGCTCCCCCTAGGCTATTCGACGTGCCAGGTACGCCGTTGTCATGCTGTCTTGGGGATGACGTGCCTGGAAAGCAGAAACCATACCGGATCTGTACTCCTGTCATCTCTGCAGTCACAGGCCGATCAGTGGCTGACCCCACACCAACTGAAGATCGGAAAAGTGGTGTGTGACAACGGAAGCAATCTGTTGGCAGCACTGAGACTGGGCAATTTAACACATGTGCCCTGCATGGCACATGTTCTGAATTTAATAGTCCAACGTTTTGTCTCGAAGTACCCAGGATTCCAGGACATTCTCAGGCGTTCCTACACAGCCATGGCACGCCTTGCTGACATTCAGCAGCGGTACAACATGCCAGTCAGGCGTTTAATTTGCGACAGCCAGACTCGCTGGAATTCAACGCTCCTCATGTTTGAACGTCTGCTGCAACAACAAAGAGCCGTCAATGAATACCTGTTTGAACTGGGTGGTAGGACTGGATCTGCAGAGCTGGGGATTTTTTTCCCCCGTTACTGGGTGCTTATGCGCGATGCCTGCAGGCTCATGCGCCCTTTTGAAGAGGTTACAAACATGGTCAGTCGCACCGAAGGCACCATCAGCAACCTAATACCCTTTGCTTTCTTCCTGGAGCGTGCCGTGCGACGAGTGACAGATGAGGCTGTAGACCAGCGTGACGAGGAGCAGGAAGCACACGATTTCTGGTCGGAATCACCAGAACGAGCCCAGGCACCTGCTGCAACGCAGGGAGAGGTGTCAGAAGTGGAGTCAGAGGAGGAAGGTGGCTTTGTGGAGGAGGAGGACCAACAGGAGCAGGCTTCCCAGGGGGCTTGTGGTGACCTTTTGGGGACCCCTGGTCTTGTACGTGGCTGGGGGGAGGAGACCGTGGATGATGTAGTCCTTGATAACGAGAAAGCGGAGATGGATACCTCTGCATCCAACCTTGTAAGAATGGGGTCTTTCATGCTGTCATGCCTGTTGAAGGACCCCCGTATCAAGAGGCTTAAGGAAAAGGACCTGTACTGGGTTGCAACGCTACTAGACCCTCGGTACAAGCATAAAGTGGCAGAAATGTTACCAACGTACCACAAGTCCGAAAGGATGCTGCATTTACAAACCAGCCTGCAAAACATGTTGTACAATGCTTTTAAGGGTGATGTCACTTCAGGAAGTCATCAACATTCCAGGGGCAGAGGTGCCAGTAATCCTGCCACGAGCGCACCTGCAAGGACAATGCACTTTGGCCACTCTGTAACGTCAGACATGCAAAGGTTTTTCAGTCCAAGGCAGCGCCAGAACCCTTCTGGATCCACCCTCAAAGAACGCCTCGACCGGCAGGTAGCGGACTACCTGGCATTAACTGCAGATATCGACACTCTGAGGAGCGATGAACCCCTGGGCTACTGGGTGCGCAGGCTTGATCTGTGGCCAGAGCTGTCACAATTTGCCATGAACCTCTTGTCTTGCCCCGCCTCAAGTGTCCTCTCAGAAAGGACCTTCAGTGCAGCAGGAGGGATTGTAACTGAGAAGAGAACTCGCCTAGGTCACAAAAGTGTGGATTACCTGACCTTTATTAAAATGAATGAGGCATGGATCTCGGAGGGTTACTGCACGCCGGAAGACTTGTTCTGACTCCCCATGCAGCTGTCCTTCTCTGCACGCCGCATGACTCCACACACAGCTGTCCTTTAGCGTCCTCCTCCCTCCGCCACCGTTACAAACTAGGGTGCAAACCCTACTGGTTTAATTTTAATCAAAACTTTTTGGACAGGTAAATCCTGAGTTTTTCTGGCCTCTGTGCTTCAGTGGCTGCAACCAAAAAAATATATATTTTCAGAATTTATATGGCATATTTTTTCTGGCCTCTGTGCTTCAGTGGCTGCGACAAAATTTTTTTATATTTTTAGCATTTATATGGCATATTTTTTCTGGCCTCTGTGCTTCAGTGGCTGCGACAAAAAAAAAAAAATATTTTCAGCATTTATATGGCATATTTTTTCTGGCCTCTGTGCTTCAGTGGCTGCGACAAAAAAAAATTAATATTTTCAGCATTTATATGGCATATTTTTTCTGGCCTCTGTGCTTCAGTGGCTGCGACAAAATTTTTTTATATTTTTAGCATTTATATGGCATATTTTTTCTGGCCTCTGTGCTTCAGTGGCTGCGACAAAAAAAAATTATATTTTCAGCATTTATATGGCATATTTTTTCTGGCCTCTGTGCTTCAGTGGCTGCGACAAAAAAAACATAATTTTTCAGGAAAGTACACATGCCTAATTTTTCAGGGTTCTGCAACAGTGGCAAAATCGCATCTTTTATGGTCACCGCAGGTGATCAATAAAGTAGACCAAAACTGGGCCCACACTGCAGAATCAGTGTTTTTTGGTTCACTTCACTGTACATTGAATTACCTCTGCCTGACCGTGCACGTGCGCACAAGCACGGTGACTGCTAAACACACCACTATAGAAATATTGCCACCAACAGGACGAACATCCTGGAGGTGACAAGCAGGGCCGCCATCAGGGAGGGACAGGGGGGACAAGCGTACCGGGCCCGGGCATGAAGGGGGGCCCGGCAGCGCTGCATTTTTTTGAAGATCCGGGCCCCCCTTACGAGCGCCCGAGCCGTACGTCTTGCCTCTTCAGTGCCGAATGCGGAAGTGCCGAAAAGCCGAAGCCGATGCGACGAAAAGACCCGAAGTCACGGAAAAAGCCGAAGTCCCGAAGTCACGAAGCGCCGAAAAGACCCGAAGTCACGAAAACAACCGAAGCCGAAGTCCTGAAGCAGCGCAAAGACCCGAAGTCACGAAAACAGCCGAAGCCGAAGTCCTGAAGCGGTGAAAAGACCCGAAGTCACGAAAGGAGGCGAAGTTGAAGTACTGAAGCCATGAGTTCAATTCTACTGAACACCAGTTTGTGTTTTTTTTTTTTTTTAATCCCCTGGCCACCAATGTATTATTTTAATATTCTATAGGCCCCTGCCACCAATCTTTTTTTTAAAACTTTTGTTTTTGGGGCCCCAATTTTTTTTTAACTCGTAAGGGGCCCCTTGCCACCATTGTTTTTTTTTGGGTTATTTTTTTAAAAAAAAAATTAATTTTCTTTTTGGTGGCCCCAAATTTTTTTAACTTGTAAGGGGGCCCCTGCCACCAGTTTTTTTTTTTTTTCAAAAAAAAATTATTTTTTTTTTAAATTTTTTTTGGGGCCCCAATTTGTTTTTAACTTGTAAGGGGGCCCCTGCCACCATTTTTTTTTTTTTCAAAAAAAAATTTTTTTCTCCAAATTTTTTTTTTGGGGCCCCAATTTGTTTTTAACTTATAAGGGGGCCCCTGCCGCCAATGTTTTTTTTTTTTTTCAAAAAAAAATTAATTTTTTTCAAATTTTTTTTTGGGGCCCCAATTTGTTTTTAACTTATAAGGGGGCCCCTGCCGCCAATGTTTTTTTTTTTTTCAAAAAAAAATTAATTTTTTTTCAAATTTTTTTTTGGGGCCCCAATTTGTTTTTAACTTAGAAGGGGGCCCCTGCCACCAATGTTTGTTTATTTTTTAGTTTTTTTTACATTTTTTTTTGTTGGGGCCTCAAGTTTTTTTTAACAGGGGGCCCCTGCCACCAATGTTTTTTAAAAAAAAAAAATTTTAATTTTTTTTTTTTGGGGCCCCAATTTTTTTTATAAGGGGGCCCTGACCATCAATAGCTTTTTACAACTTGTGTGGGGGGGGGGGGTTACTTTTTTAGCGCTGATGTCTGTGTGGTCTTTTAACTGCGATGTGGGCGGGATATGGGGCGGACCTTGGTCGTCAGTGTGGGCGGGGCCCAGGGGGCCCCAAAAATTTTGTTGTACGGGGCCCTGTGATTTCTAATGGCGGCCCTGGTGACAAGCAACTAGTAATTAAAAACTATTATTTGCTCACTTGACGGTATCATTCATTAAAGCTCTTTGCGTTTTTTTGCATTGCAGTAAGCGCCACATTTTGTCTTTGTGTGTGAACAGGCTGTAACCTTTACACGACTTGATTGGCATGTAGACGCCGGACGTTTTAAAGCAGTTTATTACACAAGTTTAGAAATGTAGTGTGATTTCTGCCCTTTACAGAATTCTGCAAGGATTTGATTGACATTTTAGGTTAGGTAGCTTTGCTGGCTAGTAATCTACCTTCTACTGCAGTGCTCTGTATGTAGCTGCTGTGGGCAGCTGTCCTGCTGCTGATCTCTCATCTGCTGACTGCTGCCTGTAACCCAATAGTCCTTGTAAGGACTGCTTTTATTTTCTTTTTTGTTTTTTTTACTTTGCTACTGTAAGAGCCCAGTGCTATTAGTCTAGCTGTGTTGGGGAGTGGGACTGGTGTGCTGCTCCTCCTAGTAGTTCACCACTACCAGCACCAACCAGAGTCAAAATTGTTACAAAGTATCTTATTTGCACCTGTTAGCTGTTCTGAGCTCTCTGCCAAAAGCTAATTAAGTTAGAAACTGTTTTTTTCTGGCTGTTCAGTTCAGAGAAAAGAGGGACTGGTGTGCTGCTCCTCCTAGTAGTTCACCACTACCAGCACCAACCAGAGTCAAAATTGTTACAAAGTATCTTATTTGCACCTGTTAGCTGTTCTGAGCTCTCTGCCAAAAGCTAATTAAGTTAGAAACTGTTTTCTTTCTGGCTGTTCAGTTCAGAGAAAAGAGGGACTGGTGTGCTGCTCCTCCTAGTAGTTCACCTCTACCAGCACCAACCAGAGTCAAAATTGTTACAAAGTATCTTATTTGCACCTGTTAGCTGTTCTGAGCTCTCTGCCAAAAGCTAATTAAGTTAGAAACTGTTTTTTTTCTGGCTGTTCAGTTCAGAGAAAAGAGGGACTGGTGTGCTGCTGCTCCTAGTAGTTCACCACTACCAGCACCAACCAGAGTCAAAATTGTTACAAAGTATCTTATTTGCACCTGTTAGCTGTTCTGAGCTCTCTGCCAAAAGCTAATTAAGTTAGAAACTGTTTTTTTTCTGGCTGTTCAGTTCAGAGAAAAGAGGGACTTTCCAGTACAAAGAGGGACAGGGGGTTGAGTGGTCAAAAGAGGGACAGTTGGGAGGTATGCAAGTGCCACCTAGCTGTGTGAGCTTTTTCACATTCTGTCTAAATAACAATAATAATTCCGTGTCCGTAAACATCACCTGAGTGATGTTTTTACAGCAGCAATAATATATTCCGTACACACTACTGTATACGTTGCCCTTGCAGGCATTGTTTGCCTAGTCTTTAACCAAGTGCCACCTAGCTGTGTGAGCTTTTTCACATTCCGTGTCCAGAAACATCACCTGAGTGACGTAGTGTGATTTCTGCCCTTTACAGCACAAAACGCAGCGCTGTGTCAACAATGTATTTTTCAGATACATTTTTGCCCTTGATCCCCCTCTGGCATGCCACTGTCCAGGTCGTTGCACCCTTTAAACAACTTTAAAATCATTTTTCTGGCCAGAAATGTCTTTTCTAGCTTTTAAAATTCGCCTTCCCATTGAAGTCTATGGGGTTCGCGACGTTCGCGAACCGTTCGCATTTTTGACGCAAGTTCGCGAATATGTTCGCGAACATTTTTTCCGCCGTTCGCTACATCCCTAGTAGTGATGAGCGATTTTTTAGGCAGGCATGGATTCGCTGCAAAATTGCGGCAAAAAATGGAGTGAAAAAATGTGATGCTAAGAAAAAATGACCATTAACTTTGATGTATTTGGAGTCAGAAAAAAGAAAGAAAAAACTTTAATGCATTTGGACAAAAAGTTGCAGAGACACAAAATTTGCCACAAGAAAAAATGCCCATTGGCTTTAATGCATTTACAGCAAAATGTTGCATGTGTAAAAAAATGTTCGGGACAGATTTGCTGATTTCTATTCCTGGGGAATATTTTTGATATTACTGATATTATCAGTTAATAATGCTGCTCCAGTGGAATTTAGCACTGAAATCTGTTTACAAGAGCAAACTGATTTTTTTATATTTAATTTTGAGATCTGGCATAGGGTTAAGACATATTTTCAGTTTCTCAGGTGCCCTCAGTCATGTGACATGTGATCTAATAAACTTCAGTAACTCTTTTACTGCTGCAATGCAAGTTGGATGTCACCTCCTCCCTTTCCCTGCCCCCAGCAGCCTTTCAACAGAACAATGGGAAGATAGCCAGATAACAACTTCCTGACACAAAATTCTTGCTATATATGAGAATAGAACTCAATAGCAGAAATCCTGAAAGACCTGCTGCAATTCCTCCAGTTACATTTAGTAGGTGACACAATAGTATATCTGAAAGCAGTAACACCCTGACGTGCTGGATCTTTCTGAAAGCATACGATCAGACAATATAACCTGAGATGACTCCCTACACACCATCTACTTACTTAAACTTTCAGCAGGGCAAAATATTCAGCTTTAGGGTTTTTTTGGCATTGTGATACAGTGATAGTAACTTTCAAGTATTCTCCTGTCCCTGCTCAAAATGCCAGTGTTTATTAAATGGGGAAAGAAAAGGCAAGCAGATGACAGTACTAATTTGTGCTTATGGATTTAAATCAACACAATATTTTTTTTTATAAGTGTCCTGTGAGTGACAGTGAAGTCTTTTTGTTCTAATTGTACAGGCATATATATATAAAATAATGATCAAATATAATGATCATATATGATCATATATTCTCGCTCGTCTCCCCACATGATTCTCCACTAAGGATATATGATTCTCGCACACAATGAGTAAGTCTCTCTTGGATTTAAATACTTACTTGGCCCCGAAGTTCCCGCTGCTCCTGACTTGAACCATTCAGATTCACTTGGATATTAACCAACATTAATACAGAGTAATATTATACAGAGTGTTAAATAATAGCTCATACGTACTGAAAGCTCATGAGGACATGGCGGACAATTAGCAATACAGCATGTTACAATGTAACCACATCCAATCATCATTCTTGTTTTAGCATAACTGTGTCACTATTTCCATCTTAGGGACAGACTTACAGACACAAGCAAAATTAGGTACATCCACTGTGTCAGCACAGTGTCCAGAATGGTATCTGTGCAGTGAGTATGTTTTTGAAATGATATGCGCCTTTATTGGCCTTGCACTAGAAATACAGATGTATTCCTTATTCTGTGTAAACATTTTACAACCCTAATAACAGAATGGGTAATGAGTTTTTTCTACAACATACAGTAGCAGTTCTGTACTTGTGTCCTGTTCTATAATCTTTGTTCTTGATAACAAGAATATGATAACAACTAATATATAACTTAAATCTAAAATCCTCATATCTACAACCACATGCATGATAACTATACAACTTTTTCATATCGTAGAAAATCCATTGTCAAAAACAACCAAAAACCTAAAAACCCACAAATCAAAGAACGTTCTTGCAGTTGTAAAAAAGATATCTGTCATTGACTTCTACATGATTTCAACAGGTTTTAGCTGGAGTATTTTAGTATTCAGAATTGTCGCAGTTTTGTCGCACAATAAATCCCGAAAAAAAACCCTGACCCAACCCTGACGCAATTTTAGAATTCAGCCCTATAAAAACAAAACTACCAAGACTCAAAACTACATTTTTTGGTTTTTGGAAATACATATTTGTCCTCCATAACTACTGTATTACACTAAATATTATCATTGCTTTCAGGCATATTAAAACATTATACCACTGACCCCTTAAAAATCTGGGGGGGGTTTTCAGTCACTTAATTTTGTGCTAAAGATGCAAATCCTGCTCCATAATGAGTTACCAAATTTGTTGCATTGTTTATTTGGCTAGGGAATTTTTCTTCAATAACATTTCATTGTCATCTTATTGATAAAGTAAAGATTATACTTACCTCTAATTTAAATGTCCAAATCTTGACATGCCAAATCTTTATTCATTTTTGTTGACTAGCGTTAAAGGCAATCAAGTAATATCAATGAAAGTTAATTTCTTTGCTTGACAATAAATTTTGATTGTCAGTGGAACACATCATTCCCTTAAAAAAGTTGGCCCACAATGTATCGTCCAGATCTCCTGCAAGAAACACAACTGTCAGATGATCTTGTTGATATTTGCTAATAAGGTACAACACTGATGACTGTTTAAATTATGAAATAGTTTCTGTGAAATGGTACATGATACAAATTGTTTGCAAGTAGCTGTATTAACCATTGGACAAATAGCTTTCATATTCTATCACCGGTCTTGTCCACATTCAGAAATATGAATAAGGTATCACATTTAGTTTAAAGGTGAGATGGTGTTAATTGCATACAAGGCTAATGTTCTACTCATCAAGATTGCAATCAATGAACAAAATTAGTCTGACATTTCATTCATCTCTTCTGGATAATCACGAGAGTCCCTGGATGCAGGTTATTTCTGAGTCCTTCATTGGGACTTACATTTTTCATTTCTCCTCCATATTTTCATTGACATTAACCTATGTACCATGCTTTAAAGGGGCACATTCATCAAAGTAAAAATACTTTATCTGTTTATAAATACGGTGTGTGAAATTGGGTATAAAATGTTTGCCTTCCCCTCTACATTTCCTAACTCATGGCAACTTAACTATACAGTGGGCACATGTGTAGGGCAAAATAAAAATTTTATTTGATGTTTTGAAGGTTTCCCAGGCATTTGTAGTGATTGTACGTATTCCTCCATTGAAATTTGAATTTGGCACTGTATGCAAATTAACCATTGCTAGCGTAACTTCGCTTCGCTTAGCGAATCAACGCTAGTGCAACTTCGCAACCTTACGCTACCCCTAAGCGAAACTTCGGATTTTAGTGAATTTGCAGAGCACTGGCGAAACTACGCCTGTCGTAGTGTGGCGAAGTGCGGCGAAGTTACGCATGGCGCAACTACGAATATTAGTGAATGTCCCACAATGAGTATAGGTGCAATATAAATGCAACAGGACTTGTAGAAGTCTTGTTCAGGCAAAACATGGTGTGGCCAGTAGCTGGTGGTGGGGCAGGTGGCTATATATATAATTTCAAGAATAGGCCAAATTGAAAAAATAGAGAATTGATATTGAATTCAATAACAGTAGGCTTCATTAAGCTATGGGAACAAGACCCAAAATCCCATCAGTGATGAACAGCCAGATTTGAATTGATGCTCTTGTGATGCAGCCTGCACACATCAATGTTTAAAATAGTCTTCAAAGTTAGGGCAATAGCAAGTAGGTTGTATTTTCAGTCAATCAACACAGATCTTTTTTGATTCTCAGAATTACTCATTTTTTAAACAAGTGATACATACCAAGTAGCAGGCATTTAAAGGAGAACTGAAGCTTAACCAAAGTAGGCTAGAAATGTTGTGCGTTATATTTTGGACTTCTTTATCAACCTAAGGCAACCATAACCCTTTAGCTGTGGAGACCTGTGTCTCCAAAGATGCCCCAGTAGCTCCCCATCTTCTTTTTTGCTGATTTATTGCATGTGCTCTGTGCTTCTGTCAGTTACTGAACTTAGGGACCCACTCACAATATACATAGAACACATATGGGGGCATGCAATATGTTTTGTGAAAGCAAAAAACGTTCACAAACACCTTTGCAAATGTTAGCGAGAATAAAGACCTCAATGACTTCCTCTCAAAGTTTGTGACCAAATTGCTTTGGTGTGTAATAAAATTTCTCAATCGTAAACCATTTTTTTCAACAAAATATTTATCAAAACTCCAGAGCAGGTGTTATAGATTCACAATGGGAAATTAAGATTTGCATAATATTACATTGCTACAGCCAATTTTTTATTCACAATGTTTTAACAAATGCAAATTTTATTACATTTCCCCTTAGAATATAAATGTCACAATATAAGTATCTAGTATAGGTCAATCTAAAAACAACTGGACTTGCTGAGTAATCAATGAAGACGTTTCACTACTCATCCGAGCAGCTTCTTCAGTTCAACTGACTGGTGTGGGAAGTTCTCGTCATATAAACTCTTCCAATAATCCATTTACAATGGCAAATTGTAACTCTTCAAAGAGGTAACATCTGAAGAAATTCACAGAGGTGTTGATTCTGTGTAGTTGTGATAGGATTATCCAATGTGTCATGCATTCCTAGATACAGGTGTTACTTGTGAGAGTTGCATGAATGGATGTGTGAAGTGTTCTGAATCCGCCGGAGTACAGATGTTAGAACAGCATTGTATGTAGCAGACAGGTGGTGTCGAAGGCCCCCGCCTCTGTTCAGAGATGGTCTCTCCACCTTGATATGAATCACCTTTTTCATGCCTCGTTCAAACCAGCGGTCTTCTTTATCCAAGATTTGGACCTTGCTATCTTCAAAGGCGTGTCCCTTGTCTTTTAAGTGTAGAAAGACAGCTGAGTTTTGCCCTGTAGAGTTCTCCCTCCTATGCTGAGCCATTCGCTTGGTGAGCAGTTGTTTTGTCTCCCCAATGTATAGATCTGTGCATTCCTTGCTACACTGGACTCCGTATACCACATTGCTTTGTTTTTCTTTTGGTGTTTGATCCTTTGGGTGTACCAGTTTTTGTCTGTGTTGCTAGGTTTGAAAAACACAGGGACATGTCCACTGAGTTAATGTGTTCTGTAAAGGCCGCCACTTCATTGGATCTGATTTTAACCCAAGTATCATCCACATGCCTGAACCAGTGAGTCGGTGCAGTTCCCTGGAAAGAAGGTAAGGCCCTCCTTTCCACTTCCTTCATTGTTACAATGGGAGAGACTGGAGAACTGTCTATAAAAAAGTTTCTTGTACTTGAAGTTTGTGGTGTTAAGGCACAAATCTAGCAACAAACAAACTTGGTTGGACTGAGCTTCGTTCTGCTGCTGAGGGTGTTATCATGTTGCAGTCGATTTCTTACAGTCTCAATCGCCTCTGTCGTAGGAATACATGTGAACAATTAAGTGACATCATATGACACCATTGTTTCTTCTGCCTCTAGAGTAACAACGTGAATCTTGGTTACAAACTCTTTGGCATTCTGGATGCTCGGATGAGTAATGAAACGTCTTGATTGATTACTCAGCAAGTCCAGTTGTTTTTAGATTGACCTATACTAGATATACCATAACCTGGGTGAATGAAAATCTTCATAGTCATGTCACAATATAAGGCTGATTAGTAATTAATACAGGCAATTACTACATGGCAGCACAGACACCAGTGCAACTAGCATCAGAAATTAATAATTAGAACTAGCATCAGAATTTAATAATTAGAACTGTAGAACTAGCTTATATTACAGGAAAACATTATTTTCTTTTTGTAAATTTGTGACGACCCCTAAGCTTAGCTCAGAAGCGATCCTAGAGGGGGGCGGGACCTGGTGCGTGACACGCAGCCGGGCCCCGCCCCCTCCATACGGCCGCATTTGGCCGCATTTCAGCGGCGAACGGACTGCCGGGGGCCCTGAGGGGGTGCGGGCCTTGGCCCGCTCGCACCCCCTGCTCCCCCGGTAGTTCTGCCACTGGCTTAGCTTCTGAACTGCTGCTCAGAGCCCACTGAGCATGTGAGTGTTGCAGACACTTTCCCAGATGGTGACCCAATATGAAAAGTTTGAAGTTCTGGATCATTGCTGCTGTTGAGATGCTGAAACTTTAGGCTGGGGCAATAAGTTCAGTATATAATATAATATTTTGCAGAAAAGGCAATAACTGTCTAACAAGGATTATGAAACACAAAGACTCAGATGTTCAAGTTTTGAGTAGATAATTAAAAGCATTTGCCATAATCATAGTGATTCACATGCACTTTTCTATTCTATTTTAAAAAGAATCCTGCCTCTCTTTAATTCATATTCCATCCTTGGAAACATGGAATGCAGTATGTCAGACATACTGTATAACCATCAGTTGTGCTTTATGAACAGTAATAAATGAGTCTCCTGAGATTTGACTCGCCAAGAAATTCATTCATGCCAACATCTGTAGGATGTTTCATCTACATAAAAGAAATATCGGGGAATATAATAAAAGTCACAAAGAGAAAAACAATTTGCACAAATAAGAATAAAAATGGGCATTCTGCAATGTAATATGCTTCCTAAGTTAATTGCATACTTTTAAGAAGTGCTTGAAGGTGTAATCTTTTGTAGCAAACATACATTTTCATTAAGAACTTTTATTACATTCACTGCACACTGGTGCAAACTAGTGAGGGGTGAATTTGTCCCGTTTTGCTTTGCCGAAAAAATTGCCAATTTCCAGTGAAATTTTTGAAACTGAGAAAAATTCACAAAACACATTAAAGTCAATGGACGTCAAAATGCATTAAAGTCAATGCCCGTCTGAATGATATTGACGCAGAACAATTTTTATGAACCCCACTATTCTGTGGCCAAATTTTTTTTTTTTTGTAACTTAGTTTTTATTGATTTTCAAAAGAAAAATAAAACAAAAAAACAAAAATACAGACAACTCCAATCATAATAGGTATCCATGTTGGCGTAGAATTGCACAATAGTAGCCATTACATCGTACACATAAAACAGGTCCGTCAAAAGGACAATCATAGACAGTAAAACAAGCAAGAAAAAGGTTAACAGAAGAAGAAAAAAAAAAAAAAAAATTCAAAAGAAATGAGCCCCACAGTTTGGTATTGAATATACACGAGAGATGTGAGACATGTGGCCGACCACTGTAACATACCAGTTTTAAACATATCCACTCTCAGCAATCAGGGGAGTCCGCTCTGTTGGTTGTGGTATAGTAGACCCAGTTACCCCAAATTTTATCGTGAAATGGTAATGTATTGCTTATTCGGCCAATCGCGCTTCCGTCGCTACCTGGTTTAACCACTTTTGGGCAGCGTTCCCAAGTCCTGTAATAGGGAGGGCTAGTAGCAGATGGGGCATCTCTATATTCATGGAAGTTTTAAAAACCGTTGCTATTAAATCAATAATTGCCTTCCAAAAGTGAGTCAGTTTCGGGCAATCCCATAGAATGTGAGACAATGTACCTCTAAGTTGACAACCTCTGCAGCAGAAAGGGCTACTGTGGGTAAACATTTTGGAAAGCCTATCCGGCGTGAGGTACCATTTCATCATAGATTTATACACACTCTCTTTCTGTAAGGTACATACTGTCATTCTACGTGCATTCTCCCACATTCTTTCCCACTGGGATTGGGTCAATTCCTTACCCCATGCATTTTCCCAATACTGCATATAGGCATGTTTAGGAAATGGTTCGTCCGGTAAAGCATTTAACAAGTTATATAATTGTGAAATGAGGCCTTTATATGGAAAGCTGCTTCCTAAAATTTTCTCGAATGGAGATAACAGTATCTGGTTTTGCTGTCCAAACAAAGTTATAATGTAATGCGTAACCTGAAGAAATTCCAGCCTTTTCCCAGTACTCCACTCGCATTTTCGAGCAATTTCATCATATGTATATAGCCGTTTTCTCAATGGGTCAAAAAAATCCCGGATTCTATGAAATGCATATGCTGCCCAGTCTAGCTGGTACGATTTCCCCTGGCTGGGCTGGGTGGCCAAATTTTTTTGTAGGCGAATTTTCTCCACAGTTTCGCAAACTTATTCGCTGGCGGTGAAACTAAGCAGGTCTCTTGGGGAAACTGTGACTTGCAGCAGAAAGGGCATAACTCATCCTATGTCACCAGAACATCTACAACCTGCTACTTACTGGCTTTCCTAACTGCTGTTATAGTTCCCTACTAGAATACATAGAATGTAGAATACATCATCTTACATCACTCCACAACAAGATGAGTAGCACATCATCCATCTAGGTCAGTGATCCCCAACCAGTGGCTCATGAGCAACATGTTTCTTACCAACCCCTTGGACGTTGCACCCAGTGACCTTAAAGCAGGTGTTATTATTTGAATTCCTCGTTTGGAGACAAGTTTGGTGCATGAAACCCAGGTGTTCTGCCAAACTTGAAAAAGGGACTGGCTCCCGAAACATGTCGTGAGTGAAAATACACCAATAAAAGGGTGTTTGCAGACTAAAGTACTGCCTGTTCCTGGTCTGTTTCCTATACTTTCAAATTGACTGCCAAATAGAGCCTTATAGGATGCTATATCACACAGGGGCTACTAAATAGCCAATCACCACCTTATTTGACACCTCAGGAACATTTGTTCTTGGTTGTGTTGCTCTTCAACTCTTTTGACATTTGAATGTTGCTCACGGGTATCTTTTCTAGGGCATCTTTTAACAACATATTCTTGCACCTGTATATAATGGCTAGTCTTATTGTAATATTAGAGTAATTCAATGTCCTTACGTCAATATGTGAATTATTTACTTTGCACCCGAAGTACTTTAGTGCCACCATTCGTTTGTGTTTATATATATATACATATATATATATATATATATATATATATATATATATATATATATATATATATATGTGTATAAATAGAGCTATAAATTGCCGTATATTGTCACATACATCTGGAATAAATACATGCAGTTATACCTTCAATAAAATGTATAAAGCAACATTTCAGCTCTGTTGTGAAACACTTCTCAAGACTCTAAATGTATATATAAATAATTTATATATAAAAATCCATATCTTTTAATATATAAATATCCATTGTATTCCAATTTATCCCATTGAACTATAATACAAATTATGTAAGAGATACACTGTAGCTAAGGTGAATTGATTAGGCAATACATGGCAGAAGTATCAGTGCAAAGATCAGACTAAGCTAATCAGCCTACGAAACAAATGAAACAGATTTGTACAGGAGAAAAAGTAGAGCATGAATGCAACATGGCAGATATGTTACAAAGGCAAGAATATGATTTATAAATACAACCTAAACCAGTGATCCCAAAACCAGTGGCTTGTGAGCAACGTGTTGCTCACCAACCCCTTGGATGTTGCTCCCAGTGGCCTCAAAGCAGGTACTTATTTTGGAAATCCTGCCTTGGAGGCAAGTTGTAATTTGTGTATAGGTTTGCACACTCAAAAAATACAATTTGAGAGACAGGAATAGCAATACATATCAAACATACCATCCTTTGGTTAAACAAGACAAAAAGAAATACCAACTAGGAGCGGATACACCTACCAAAGGAATGAGAATGGTCCCAACGTTTCGGCGCCATGGCCTTTGTCAAGGGGATTCTGAGGCAAGTTGTGGTTGCATAAAAACCAGGGGTACTACCAAACAGATCCTCCTTTACAAAAGTCCACATAAGGGCTACCAAAAAGCCAATCACAGCCCTTATTTGGCATCTGCAGGGACTTTTTTCTTGCTTGTGTTGCTCCCCGAATCTTTTAACATTTGAATGTGGCTCATGGGTAAAAAAGGTTGGGGACCCCTGACCTATATGTATATAAAACTATTCAAGAAGAACTGTAAAACCAGCAAACCTTCACAAACCTTCTAGGAAGCAACCAAGATGGTTTATTAACATTTACCATGAATTGCCACTGCACATCTATGTCAACACTTTCTTTCTCCTCTGATTGATCCCAGGTTACATGTCCTCTTGAGCTATGGTGGGGATCCTCAGACCACTCAAGAGTTCTTGAATCAGTGCTCAATACCATTCCAATTGCAATCTTCTCCTTTCTTTGTTGAAAAATCTAGTCTTTGAAGTACAGCCATCACTCTCCTAATTGAGTTACTCCTTTTTGAAACTTAAAGTGATACTGACACTAAAAATTTTCTTTCCAAAAGAAAAGTTACATATAGATCACATTGATCGTTTTTTGCTGATTTTTTAAGTAATTACTTGCTTTTGTAAGTAATTATTACTTAAAGTTCATAAACCTGACTGTTTTGCCAACCTGACCTGTCACTTCTCAGTCTGTCAGTTAGCGTTTCTAATGATAACCGACTACTGCTGCACAAATATGGCAACCCCCTCATACAGGTACATGGGGCTAAGAAAGATAATGTAAAAGGATCAAGCAAATACTTTTATGGCAAAATTATAAATAGCATTTAAAGATAATGTTGTCATAGAAATAAAAAATTGTATTTCTGGTGTCAGTATCCCTTTAAGGCTGTTAAAATGTTATTGATAAGAATTTTGTTATTTTTCTTTAACTCTGACTGCCTTCTCTATTGCTTTGGCAGTCCAAGTCATTGACAGTAGACAATTAATTCTAGGCTTCATATTCTCTTCTGCTCTTCCTCTGCTATTTCAAGTGACTAGTATCCACTGGGAGATCAGCAACTCATTCTGAACTGCAACTGGTTACAACACTTGTGCTTTGAAAAGTTTCAGCCTGCAACTGTGCTGAATTTCTTTTCATTTGAGATGCTATTATTTTCAGGGCATGAAGTTGGCAGCTGTAGGAAAACTAGTGCTACTGCTAGCTTAAAAGTGTGCATACTTCAGAACAGGCGGCAGGACGGATGTTGTGGAGTTGATGAACAACTATATGAAAGTGTTCGGACACATAAAGAATGGCATCAATTGAAAATTAATGTTTTTTTAATTATTTGTCCTCCTATTCTAGATCATACTAAACATGATTTACTGGTCCCTACAAATGCTAATCTTTTTCTACTTTTCAACCAGTGACTCAGGAACAACATGTTGCTCACCAGCCCATTGGACGTTGCTCCCAGAAACAGGTGCTTATTTTTGAATTCCTGGTTTGGAGGCAAGTTTTGATTGCATAAAAAACAGGTGTAATGCCAAACAGAGACTCACGTAGGCCACAATTCAGTGCTACCAAATGCCTAATAACATTTTTGCACTTTATTTAGTCATGTATTACAGTGTCCTCTGGTGCCCCCTCGATCCCGCAAGATTGTGTAAGATTATCACGCTTAGTGCTCCAGGACAAACACACCTGCGACTGGACGGCATGCTGCCCCTTCATTTTTTCCGCCCTAGGCCCAGGCCTATGCAGCCTCGCTGCAAATCCGGGCCTGCTCCCCAGCTCATTTTACATCTGAATGTGGCTCACAGTAAAAAAAAGTTGGGGACCTCTGATTTAATGACTAGAATGGGTGTGCACTTTCCATGAACTCAAATATCCCTACAGAATTGTGCTAACTACAGAGAATATTTATAATGGCATACATTTCTTGTACAATGTATAAGCTAAGATAATTGTCTATGCTAAGGAGAGTGCAATTTATACACCCATTCAGTTGACCCCTTTCTCAGTGATACTGATTACTGCTTATAATGCCATTCACCAGGACAACATTTTGAATGTGATCCCTTAAAAAGCCTTCAAATAATTTGCCCACCACGGATATCAAATTTACTGGTCTATAATTGCCAGACTGAGATTATAATCCCTTTTTAATTATAAGAGTTATATAAACTTTCCTCTAATCCATAGGTACCACATCAGGTGAAAGAGAGTCTGAGAAAATCAGAAATAGAGGTCAGTTTAAAACTGAAATAAGCTCTCTTAGTTCCCTCTGGCCCTGGCGACTTGTTCACATAATTTTTTAGTAAAGCTTTATGAAACTTAGTAAGCCACTGACTAGTTTAAGGTGAGCCAACAGTGCAGCTATGAGGTGGGTCTTGGAACTCGGACCACTCTATTGCATACACTAAAGAAAAGAACTAATTTAGCACATTTGCCTCTTTAGTATCTGTTATAATCGTGCTGGTACCATTATTTAAAGAACTCACAGTCACAACACGCATCTTTTTACTATTTACATAAAGTCCTCATCCAAGAATTCCTCAACAGTCTCAAGTGTACTTAACATGATTAATGATGGGCAAATCTCTCCCGTTTCGCTTCACCAAAAAATTTGTGAATTTTCCTCAAAATTTGTGAAATACCAAAAAATCGTCAATCAGAAAGTTCATGAAAAATTCGCAAAATTCGAATGTTTTCACGGAAAATGTGTGAAATTTGAACATTTTCACGAAAAAATAGAGCAATTCAAATGTTTTCACTAAAAAATTTAGCAATTGAAATGTTTTCACTAAAAAATCAAGCAATTCGAACGTTTTTACAGAAAAAATGAGCATTTCGAACGTCTTCAAGAAAAAATTGTGAAAATCTGAAATTGACGTTGGAAATTTTCACAGGAAATTCACAAATTTATTCGCCGACGGCGAAACACAGGAATTCGGTGCAAATTTGTGCCAGGCAAATTTATTTGCCCATCACTAAACATGATCAACCTCTCACTTGATCCGCATTCATGCTTTTGGGCATATGAACAACACACACAGAAGAAATTGTTCCATTATATTGTAGCAACCTGTAGAGTTAACACTTCCCTATGGCTTTAAATCCCTACACTTCCTTGTTTTCTAGTTGCTGGGCAAAAACCCATGTTTCTACTTTTGCGTATTAACATAATGTGTAATGTTTTATAGTTATCACCACTTCAGTATAGTGCTGGGCAGAGGGTGGATCTTCCTCTTTTAACTTCCACTATAGGAGGGAGTGGATGCTACTGGGAGCCTGGAAGTTTGACTCAGTAAAGGGAAGGCCCCAAAGGTGGTGAGGCCTAGGTGAAGTTGTGGATACAGGCACCCCGTAAATGAGGTGTAGTCCAGACAAAGTAGTTCTCTGTAACTAAGAAAGTGAGGCAAATAGAACTAGTGAGCAAGAGCAGCCTGGCTCCAACTAGGAGGGATAGAACAAGGGGTAGCTCTCACCTCAGGCATGTAGTGTAGGGATCACAGCCTAATAGGGGTTTAGGTTTAGTGATTTCCCTGTGGTACGCTATCTCCACAGAAGTGTCACAAGGTGCTGGCTCTGAATTGTGTTGTTACCGGACATGTATGTGAATACCTCAAGGATTGTCAGTATGAAAACCCGGATTTGTGCTTTAAGAGAATAAAGCCTGTTGTTGTTTGTTTTGTTCAAGAATCTTCTGGTGTCCAATTCTTTAATTTAGTTATGCAGCACAAATAAGGTATAGTTGCACAACTCCTTCACCTTTTAATGTAGCTGTCAAGGATTAGGTAGGGGGCGCTGTGGAGAATGATGAGGGATGGGTGTGCCCTTGAGGCAGGAGCTGTATGTGCCTAGGGAACATATAAAGGAAAGGCAGGAACAGGTTGAAGAGGGCGTTAAGTCAGACTGGAACAGGTGCAGAGCAGAACAGGATGGAGAGGGCGAAGATCAGGA
The DNA here is from genome assembly GCF_017654675.1 of Xenopus laevis. Classification (NCBI taxonomy): domain Eukaryota; kingdom Metazoa; phylum Chordata; class Amphibia; order Anura; family Pipidae; genus Xenopus; species Xenopus laevis. Next base: position 40,875,566 of record NC_054374.1, on the reverse strand, counting down.
CTGGACTAGACAGGATGAAGAGTGCGAAGGTCAGGACAGGACAGGAACAGACTGGATGGGACAGGACAGTGCGAGCGTAGATCAGATCAGGAGACAGGAGCAAACTAGAAGTATAGGACAGGACAGTGCACGTGTAGCTCGGGAGCAGACTTGAGATCGGGAACTGGAGGACTGGATAGCATGAGGAGACTGGAGCAGATAGCAGGAAAGGACTGGATAGCGGGAGGAGACTGGAGCAGATAGCAGGAAAGGACTGGAGCAGAAAGCAGGAAAGGACTGGATAGCGAGAGGACTGGAGCAGAAAGCAGGAAAGGACTGGATGGTGAGAGGACTGGAGCAGAAAGCAGGAAAGGACTAGAAAGTGAGAGGACTGGAGCAGATAGCAGGAGAGGACTGGAGCTGGATAGCGAGAGGACTGGAGCAGAAAGCAGGAGAGGACTGGAGCGGATAGCAGGAGAGGACTAGAGTGGATAGCAGGAGAGGACTGGAAAAGGCAGGGCAAGATGCAGAGCAAGACAAGGGAAGATATAGACAGGGTACAGGTCAGAACAGAACAGGAAGCAGGAATCACAAAGACAAGGTCAGGTCAGGGTCAAGGCAGAGTAAGGTTAAGATAAGATCAGGATTGGAGCAAGGAGCAGAGCAAGATTCAGAATAGCAAGGAAAGCTGAGCAAGGTCAACGCAAGGTTAAAGCAAGGAAAGATCAAGGTTTAAAGCAGGACCGGAGCAGAACTGGAAGGGGAAGATAAGGCAGATCAAGAAAGGACAAGGTTTAGAGCTAGGCAGGACAAGACAGGGAAGTGTTCAAATTCAAGACAAGACAAGGCAGGAGGCTAGAACAGGAACCCGTAGCTATGGCTAGGATGGGAACCAATGCTCAGGCAAGGAGTGTTCGGAGGGCTGGCTTTAAATAGGGCAAAGTCAACCCTGATTGGCTGACTGCAAACCAATCAGGCTGCTGCTGGGCTTTGGTTTCAAAGGCCAGGAAATATATAGTGAGCAACCCTGCAGGCTGCTCACCTGGCCCAGTGGTTAAGGCATCGAGTCAGAAACCCAAAGGTCCCTGGTTCAGATCCCAACAGTAGCAAAGGCCCATCCTGTGCAAAGAGGGTCAAATGTAACCAGCGTTTTGCCTTTTTTCCTAGTTAGACAAGGTCTAGCTTAACCTAGATAGGGTTACAATATATATAGAGACAATATATTATGCACACTGCATGCTATTTGAGTGTTCTTTTGTGTGGAAAAGATTACACAAAAGGACTTAAAAGTCCTATTATACAGCTTTATAGTTCTTATTGGTGTAACCCAGCTGGGTTACTAATGATATTCCAATACATAAATTGCACAGTACATTTGTTTTATTATAATTTTCATTTCAATTTGGTCCAGCTGTGTGGAGGCCTGATAATACCGAAAAAATCAATCTGAATTAAGTGTATATTTAGATTATGTGCAATGCAATTAGCAAATACAGTGTGGGTTATTTGCAGTAGTAGTATAATTTAAAAAAGATCATGCATTCTGATGCCAGAAAGGCCAATACTGGAATCTGATGCATCAGTAAGTAATGTATAAGTAAAGCATCCTGCTCTCAGATATATTGACCATTAAATGCTTAGAGAAAGTTTGTCATTTTGTTTTTTATGAGAAAGTCGTGACGCTCATCAGATAAACAAGAAGCAGAACAGTCGTTCATTGCATGGCAATGTTCTGAAGAGAGAAATGTAATCCAATTTAAAGAGCTCTCAAGTAAATAGAACGATTAATTTGTGCTTCAGCAAGAATAGGAGCCTGCTGAGGGTCTTTAAATCTCTGCTGAAAACACCAAAAGACAATGAGAATTCATTTTATTAACCATCACACTGCAGCAAATTACTCCTCTAGTGAATTTAATTCAGATTTCTATTCTTTAGGCAGAATGATATGTTTTCATAATATTGTTCTTGACTTGTTTTTTTGCATTGTTTTGTTATCATTGAGGGATTTATGTTCATATCAATAGAATAAAAGTTAAGCCACTGTGTTCAGTGTCAGTCTAGTAGCTAAATGGAAAAATATTATGGGTTGCAATAAAAAAAAATCATTTGGGTCAAAAAATAGTGCATTAAGGGGCATATTTATCAAGGGTCGAATTTTGAGTTTATGGGAGTTTCTGAAAACTCCCATTAACTTGAAATTCATAAACAAGTTATCGAAATTTATTTAAAAAATCCAATTTTTTTATACTCAGTTGAATAGGATCGACCTGCAATTCGATCGAATTCGATTCGAGTTTTTTCACCAAAACAAATTTTTTTTTTAAAAAATATATTTTTTTCCAAAAGTCCACCAAACGACTCTAAATTGATTGTAGGTTTCCCATAGACCAAAACACCAATTTGGCAGGTTTTAAATGGCGAATAGTCGAATTTGAATTCTTAAAGGGACAGTGTATGATAAATGTAGAAATCTGAATTTTGAAATTTTTTTAAACTCAAATTGAATTTGTGCTATTCCCTTGTCGAATTACACTAAAATAAACTTGAAATTCGAATTTGAAAATTCGACCCTTGATAAATCTGCCCTAAAATGTGCTGTGACCAGTAGCATATCTACAGTATATATTACTGGGCCCCACAGCAAGTTATTTTTCAGGCCTCCAAAATGTCTAGAGGTTGACCTGTTTTACTAATATGTACATGAATTAGGGATTCTTGGGGCCCCTATACCTACCAGGCTTCCTGCAGCTGCAGGATCTGCTTCCTCTGTAGTTAAGCCACTGGCTGTGACTGAACTTCTGCATTGGGTCCCATCTCCATGTGGATATAACCTTTGTAATTATTGTAGGGATTAGATGATTGTTGACTTCGAAATAATTTCGAAATGTACGGAGGAAAACATTCTTTGAGCATTGCCATTTGTAAAGATATTTTGCAAAACATTATAGAAAGGGTAGAAATGAACTACAAAATAAGGAAGCTGAAACCATCCTCAATTTGTTCTGCTTTTATTTCACCCACAGACATATTGATTGACAGCACTAGCCAGGTAGACAGCTAGTCTTTTTCTCCAGAGGCAGTAACTGTCCATCTGCTGCTGTATAGTATGTGAATGTTTATCAAGGCTTTGCCAAATAAGAGCACTGTCAACATTTTCCCTTGGGTTGCCAGTTATCAATATCCCTTTAAGTGCCATAGATAATCAAATCCACAATGCTGACATGAAGTGCCAGAGTGCTAGGACTGCTAGGATTCTGCGTTTCTGGGTTACATTTGAAGCTATGGAAAAATACACCCCTATGAAAGTGGGCTGCTGGCCATTTTCACTGCAGTTGGCACTTAAACAAATTTACCTAATCACAAGATCACTAGCGAAGTTTAACTAGCCACAAATGAACGCTAGCGCATCTTCGATATGAAATGCTGGTACTGCTGAAGTACCGCTAACGAAAAGTTGCTAGCGTTAGGTGCCCAGGACGATACTCTGCATATTAGTGAACTGCCATAGTCTGAGCCCATTTGCTCCCGCCCAAGTGTTGCGATGGGTGTGTAAAAACGGACGCTGGCGAAAATTCGCCGCTTAGTAAATCTGCCCCCAAGTTTCTTTATATTTAATGGATAAGAACCAATGTTTCAGCCTCACTGGTGAGCATTACAAAGGCTAACAAGTGGCATGAAATAAAAATGAAACCGAATTGAAAGGTGTGTTGTTTGTTTTTGGCAAAAATGTTAAATGAACTGGTAGCACTAAAGAAACCTTGAATGGAGAAATAGAGTTCCCAACTTTAATGTAAATTGTTAAACAGACATGACACTATTATTCCCCTTTATATTAACATAAATGCAATTCAAGTTATTATAAAACAGATCTTATGTTTACATAGTAGCCATTTTATTTTTCAGTAGCTATTCTGTAAACGAATCGAAACATCCTAGTATGGTCCTAATCATATGTATAGACTATTAGCTGGAAATTTGTGGTCGGATTGAAGTTAATACAGGTATGGGATCTGTTATACAGTAACCATTATATTTTGGAAAATATTTCCTTTTCTCTGTAGTAAAAAAATAGTACCTTGTACTTGATCCAAACTAACATGTTATTAATAAATATTAAAAGCAAAACAATCCTATTGAGTTTAGTTAATGTTTACCTACTGTAATGTAGTCTAGTTATCCAAATTAAGGAAAGGTTCTTTAGGAAAGGTTCTTTCCTAAAGAAAAGGTTCTTTAGTCTGAAACCACAGGTCCCATTCCTGTAGACTAGAAAGGAGACAATTATGCTGCAAAGAAATTATCAGGGGTCATTTGTGACTGCAAGTGGAATGTGCAGTTTCTGAGGCAATTCACCACATTTATTACCCACAATGTATAGTTTTCCTCAATAACTCTAATTTAATTTCAGCTGCTAGGGGGAATCACAGCCTATAACATTGCAAGACATGCATTAAAAGATGTGTTATTACACTTGTGCTTCGTAACAGTTCAGCTCGCAATTATGCTGAATTTTTTTTTTCATTCCAGATGCTTTTAATTCTAGGGCACCAAATTGGCAACTATATGGGAACCCTAGAGCTAGCTTAAAGGAACAGTAACACCAACAAATGAAAGTGTTCTACAGCAATGCAAATACAAATTACTGTTGTGCTGCACTGCTAAAACTAGGGTGTTTGCTACAGAAACACAACTCTAGTTTATATAATTAAGCTGCTGTGTAGCCATGGGAGCAGCCATTCAAAGATGAAAAAGGAGAAAAGGCACAGGATACACAACAGATAACAGATATGCTCTATAGTATACAATGGGATTCTTCAGAACGTATCTGTTATCTACTCTGTGTCCTGTGCTTGAATGGCTGCCCCGTGGCTACACAGCAGCTTGTTTATATAAACTATAATTGTTTTTGTATATATTTTTTTTGTATATTTTTTTTACAACAAGGGGTACTTAAATTCTGTGGCATAACACTTAAAAAAACACTTTTATTATTACAGAGATATTTGGTTAAAATGGAGTCTAAGGGAGACAGCCTTCCCATAATTTGGAGCTTTGTGGATAACGGGGTTCCGGATAACGGACACTATACTTTATTGGATATTAGGCTCACTGTGTAGAACATGTGAATCATAATTGTTATAGACTGTGGTGGAATCAAAGATCATGTAATTTTGGAATTCATTTTAAAAAGCTTTCAGTAAAAAAAAACAATGATAGGAAAAGTCGCACAATATATAATAATAGTGGATATTTCAGGAAGATGACTTGTTTTTTTTCTTGTAAGGTCATTATCATTTACAAAATAATAACCAATCAATCACTTAAGATCCACAACATGGCTCTTCTGAAAAACTAAAAACTCTATCACAAATCTGTTCTTTAACATACTGATTCCTCTTGGTTTCCTTTTAATATGTTTCATCTCTTTACAAATTGCAAATTACTTCTGTTACCACAGGATCAGCATGAAATAAACGTTTGAGATTGCTCTGGGTTTCCAGCCTTAATTGCCTATTCGGAGTAGATTAAGATTCTGCATTATCTTTGAGCATAATTACCTTGGCCGGAAACAAAATAACTGTACAATTTAGCCTCTATATTTAAAACCCACAAGCAGCGTTTATGAGCATTCTTGCTGCATTGTTCATTAGATGAAAAGGAAATATGCATTAGCATAGAAGCTAAATGTGAATTTGCAAGGTAACAGGAAATTCAGTTTTGGTTACTTTCTGCTCCAGACGGCTATGCATTGGTAAATTATGTAGGTTAATTGCACCGCACGTGAACACAAACACAAACACTGATTTACTAGTATCACCATGACATTATTTTGGGTCTGTTCAACGAAAAATAAACAGATTTTTTTCATGTTTCTGAGTATCATGTTTATGATTTAAGATCAGTAGTGAATGTATTCACCAGGCGCGAATTCGCGGCAAATTTGGGCGATTTGCCGGCGTAAAAAAAATGGACGCCAGCGCTGTTTCATGCACACAAATTCGCCCATCACTTAAGATCTGGGAAATAAACTTTGCCTACGTACTATGTGGAGGATTATTTATTAAAGGTTGGTTTTTAGTGGTTTTTGAAACCATGACTTAACCCACAAAAACATAAAAAGACGATTGTCATTGAATTTATTAAAATATCCAAATATAAAAAGCACAAAAGAAAACAAGCTCGGAACGATGCAGTAAATAATCCAAAAACCTCAAAAAAATTTAGTTTTTCTGAAAAAATCCGAAAACCTCTAAAAGTCAGATTCAATTTAAAGCAACTCTACAACTTTTACTTGGTGACATCATTACATAAGTGTGTGATGTCATCACAATGAGTTTGGCACGAATATTCAAAATGAATAAAAATCGATTGGAGCCGCTCGAAACTCACCACCCCATGGCTGCTCTCCTATACTCCGGGTGCTCAGTCCACAGTGTCCCCACTGCCAACATATAACACTCAAATGAAAGGACGGCACTCCGGTAACAGGCAGGTATTTACTGTATTGCAGGATACTGCAGACGTTCATGTCCTTACGCGTTTCGGGAACAAAATCCCTTAATCATAGGCCTATTAACGTAAGGCCATGAACGCCTGCAGTATCCTGCAATAAATACCTGCCTTTTACCAGAGTGCCGTCCTTTAGCCCCCTCCCACCCACAGGATCGCAAGCATTTGGATCGTTTTTGGCACAGGGCACTCATAGATTCAAATAACCAGCAAAATTGCCCACAAGCCTAGTCCATAGTGTTCCAAAAGTAAGCAAGTTACAGGTAAGGCTGGGTGACATGCCATCCCGTAATTTGTGTCACACTAGGCCCAAGTCTTTGTGGCCTTGCCTCAAATCCGACCTGCTCTAATATGTGGCATTACAACTGTAGCAACAACTTTTAGCACCCCAAAATGGAAAAAATAGGTTGGACACATCTTTGAAAAGAAATGAAGCACACCAGAATTAACCTTATAAAGACAACTGTAGTTGTACAATTATATTTTTTTTTATTTACTAGCATCTCTACAGAACAACTATAATCTACAACAGAAATATCTGAGTTTATGTGAGAACAAAAATACTTTTTTAACTTTACCAACTGTATTATAGAATAACTGGAGCATGTCCTACATAGCTGAAACTCCAGAAGTGGAAAGGTAAAATGATTTAGTTGACTTTTGCATTTATACCGTGCAACATTAATAATTACAAAATGTACTGTAACTATATTGGCTACACCTCAGGGGTATTGCTGTTTACATTTTCCCAGTTTGCAAAGGACAGATTGAGGTCCTGAAATTGTCTTGAAGGTCAAGGATGTCAAAACAAAAGCACCAAACACATTCTCTAGGTGGCTTCCTATTTATTGCTTTTAAGTCACTATTCCTCTTGTATCTGCTCATTATAGAAACAAACTGAATAGTTACATTTAACATGTTCAGCCAGAATTTGAAACCCACCAAACACTGAAAGGACCATAAATGGAGAATAAGTTGAACTGTCTATTCAAATTGCAATGTTTCCGACCATTTTTTCTGCCATATATGAGCACATTAACAGTTGGAGGTTCTTTGCTTCCCTAATCTGATGATATATATAGCTAGAAAATGTGTTAATCCCCAGCATTGCAGTTAATAGGTTTAACTGTTAAATTAATTGGAATTGAGACGTGGGTGGGAATCCATAAATTGCTTTAAAGGAGAACCAAACCCTTTTAATTAAAATCCCCTACCCCCTACCCTACATAGATCCTCCCTGCCCCCCCCCAGCCTTGGTGTTACTCTGGGTAAATGCCCCTAACTCTTTACTTACCCCTCATTGCAGATTCAGGGCATCAGCGTTCACAGGCACTACCATCCCAAACAACTGCGCATGTGCAGAAAGCCACGGAAATTGCCAAAGCGCCGGCAGAAGACCCGAAGATTACTGAAGAGAAGAAGATGGTGCCCATGAACTCTGATGCCCTGAATCTGCAACGAGGGGTAAGTAAAGAGTTAGGGGCATTTACCAGGTTAACACCTAGGCTGGGGGGAACAGGGAGGGGGTCTATGTAGGGTAGGGCCATAGGGTAATTTAATAAAAAGGGTTTGGTTCTCCTTTAAAGGTGAACCAAGTGTGGCACGTGTGGCTATACAGGTTTATAACTGAGATCCATAAGTAGTACACCTTAGTAAAATGCAGCTGAAGCATTACTCAGGGTACTCGTCATGTTCAGGTTAAAATAAGCATTACTATGGCAAATCATTAAGCACTGTAATAGGTTTATACTAAAGAAAACTGACACACCAATAAGCATAATTCGATTGACAGTTGCCAGAAACCCAAGAAAATCCTATTTGTTTATGTTATTTATCTTGGTACATTACCTGTTATTTAATGTAGGGCTAGACAGTCCAAAGAGAATGAACAATAATTGGTGCATCAATTCAGCTCTTTCCTCTGAGCCAGCAAAGGTAATTGATATGCAAAACATAATTATCTGTTATGAGTACCTTCAAGCTTGCAAGGCAAATGTGAAAGAAAATTAATTATGTAACAACCAATAGCGCACATTTTTTAATCAGCATTTTACGTTTATCACTGGTGTCCAGTCATCCACAAAGAAGAATATATAAGAATATCTTTCAGCTGGATGTTTGAAGTTAGGTTAATTGAGTCCATCCATTTTTTGATATGTGTTTTTTTCATGGGAAAAAGGAAAACAAAATATCACCGTTCTTTGATTACTCTCAATGTATGTCTCTATATTTTAATTAATTTAACAGGTTTTACGCAGCATGGACACGTAGCTATAGCTATGCAGCTTCATAATTGCTCTGTATCTTAGGGACTCAGAATTCTCCTTGTTTAAGTTATTGTGTGTTTTTTAAGGGGACCGCTACTGGATGAGGTTGAATAAATACAGTAGAACCCTTATTTTAGGAAACTAAATTCTACAGTTTCCTGGAATTTATGCCAGTTGTTCTCAGCTTTGATGCCTTTCCCTTGAAACATAAAATTGGGATTCTTCTGTATAGTAACTTGCTCTCATTATAGTGGAAATATGCATCAGTGTATTTGAGAAGGCTATAGGGGGCAGCTTAGGCAACAACTTCTGGTGCACCTTATCGATTGCCACGTTTCATTTGAGAACTGATAGCTGATAATAGCATATAGTTCTTTAAGATGCTGTATTTCTGCCTCTCCTGACTACTCGCCTCCTCTGGGACCACCCTTATTTTGAGGTTCTGTCTATATCATGTAATAGTTAATGGTACCTCCAATAACAAATAATAATGAAGCATTGACAGCAGCTGCCTTATTAGCCACTCATTTCTGTAGGAAAGCACAGATAAATATACTGTGATGAAAGTACCCTTCTTCAAGTAACAGTAACATCAAATAAGGAATGACAATATTTTGTACTGTTGCCCTGCACTGGTAAAACTGATGTGTTTGTTTCAGAAACTCTACTATAATTGATATAAACAAGCTGCTGTGTAGCCATGGGGGCAGCCATTCAAGCACAGGAGACACAGTGGATAACAGAAAATCGGACGAATCCTATTGTATACTACAGAGCTTATCTGTTATCTGACTGTGCCTTTTATCATTTTTCAGATTTGAATGGCTGCCCCCATGGCTACACAGCAGACACACCAGTTTTACCAGAACAGTACATTTTATTTTCATTACTTTGTTGGTGTTACTGTTCCTTTAAATGGTGCCTTATGCAAATATGTTTCTTGTGTCTTGATCGTGGTGGTTTATGCAAGTACTTTTTCAAATTTGTGGCAGTGCAACTGTTTTGATACTTGAGCATTTTACATCAAGCCTAAAATTGGGTAGATATCTGGTTTGCAAATGCTGTTGGGCTTGTCATGTTGAAGAGGTCCTCATCAACAATCAGATCTGCCAGCTTGTCCCAGCAAATGAGGAAAATATTTCCTCTGGAAATCTGGATAGCTGCTTAATAAAAAGCAAAATAACTCAAAAACCACAAATAAAAAATGAAAACCAATTGCAAATTGTCTCAGAATAGCACACTCTACTAAACGTTAACTCAAAGGTGAACAACCCCTTTAAACTCTGAGGATCATCCTTAGTAATGATTCTTGACACTTTGGTCTTTTATTTTCATGTGCAAAAGTTGGAAGTGACCAGAAGACAATTGTCTCCTTAATATAACTAAGGCTGGCCATACATGTACTGAAATCATAAATGTTTGGTATATTTATGATTGCTCAAAAACTAGATTACAGTATATTTGTAGTTATCAATTTTGTTGTTTGGGCAGGTTTAAACAATTTGCCACCTTTTCTGGAAAAAAATACTGGTCTTCCTATTTATTTATCTTTTTTCACTAATAATAACATTGGGATCAGCCAGCATTTTTACAGAGTAGGCTAGTAAAATACCGGCCAGGTGGCAACCCTACTTCAGATGCATCATGCTGGGCAGTTTATGGTATATCAACAGATGGAGAGTGAAGATAATCCTTAGCTCATATTCAGATTACTAAAATTCTGATGGTTTAGGCTATTAGCCCAAATGGACAACACAAAAAAAAAGTGACTATTCTTGTTGGGTCCACAGGACAATTGCCCAGATATGTATGGAACTGGCCAGAGTATAACCACTTTAAGGAAGTCAGCATGTTATGGGGAAAAAAGCACAAAATCATCTGATCACATATAATATGCAAAATAATATTTTACTCTAATTCAAGTTCCTAAAATATTTCTTAGTTATAAGAAATAGCTCAACTGACCTTTTTTAAAAATAACCTTTTCCTTATAAATAATACTTTCTTATGGTCATAATTGAAACCTTTTGTAATGTCCTGGGTTGCATTTGAATAAAACATCTGTAAGTATAACATTTTGTTTTATTGTACAGGCAAAGCCAATATTTTGGTAATAGGAAACAAGCAACCACTTGATTACGGCACTGTAGGTGTTTTCTTTATACTTAGCAGGAAAACTCGTTTTTTTACTTCACAGTTCTAATGTCCTTGATGTCTTTGAAAGACTTTTATTCTTCTGCTAGGTTTCAGGATATATACTATAGCACATACTGAATAGATATTCACATCGGAACATTTGCCTCTTCTACCATTGTGCAGTGGCACCTGCTTCAATCTTTCTCTCCCTGAGGGCTCTTCATCACAGTAAGTCATTACTTTACAATGCACTATGTACCCTTCAGCAGTAAAGAAATTAAACAAGGGCTTTAAGGCTTTTTCTCCTTTACATTTCCTCCTCTTATTGCAAATAGGTTTGTTCAGTCAGCACTCACCCACTTATTAGCCTCTTTATGATTCTGGCGGTGCACGTGTCCAGTGGCCCACTGTCCAACCGACTTCACCAAGTATTCCGATATATGACACAGCTCCAATCAGGATAATAATCTAAAAAGCCTTTATTTGCACATGGCTTAAAGATCTACAACAACATGATGTTTCGGGCTCATCTGTAGCCCTTTTTCAAATTACTGATACAACTGAATGGTTACTATTTATACCAATTGTCACAGCGCCATCTCATGGCTACATTGTTTCAGTGCTCCAACAAAAAATTGTTACAATTTTAACCATTTATATAGTCTCACTTATCTTTCTCTGTAACTTTTAGAATTATCTGTCTGACTTAAATTTTCTTTATACATCTGGGAATACTGATGATCCTGACAGATCAATCCATATTCTGAAAAATATAAAAATACAAATATTAAAATTACAACTGTATTAAAATTGGTAATTTCCATCGAATTTAGAAGTATAGAGGTTATCTAAAAATAGGATGTAAGTCATATTCACGGTTAAGGCCATGGGGTTCAAGAGTCTCAAGTTTACGTATCCACTTAACTTCTTTCCTCAATAATTCTTTTATCCTGTTCCCTCCCCGACGGGGCATAGGAACTTGATCAATCACTTGGAATTTTAATTGATGAACCCCATGAGCCTTATCGGTAAAATGAGCTGAGACTGCCTGGTCTAATTTTTTCAATTTTATTGCCGATTTATGTTCTCTTATTCTTTCTTTAACCATCCTGGTGGTCTGGCCCACGTACAGCAGGCCACACGGACATTCGATAATGTAGATTACAAATGTAGATACACATGTGAAGTAACCATTTATTTTTATAGGGTTTCCCTTTCTCGGGTGATATATGGTATCCCCCTTCAAGCAATTGGAACAACAATTGCAAGAAAGACATGGGAATAATCCATTCTTTCTAGGCCTCAAAAATTGCTGTTTGCTGCCTGCGCTGCCCACATCTGATCTAACTAGCTGGGACCCCAATGTTTTGTTCCTTTTGTATGACATTACTGGGGGTTGTCTAAAGCTATCTATTTCTGGTAGCCCATCTTTGAGAACTCCCCAGTGTCTTCTTATAATTTTAGCAACATCTCCACTTACAGAGGTAAATTTTGTCAAAAAGGGAATACGTTTTACCTTATCTTTTTCAGTTTTTATGTAAATTCCCTTCTTGTGCCTCCACCACTGCTCTTTGTTGTTCCAGAAGGGGTTTTGGATACCCCCTCTGTAAGAACTTGTCCTCCATAATATCTGAATGAATTTTTGGCAGTGTATAGAAGATTGGGGTAACAGGATAGGTTTGTTTTAAGAATTTTGCTAATATATCGTCAATTACAGATATTTCAAGAGCATCCTGTATTAAATTGTCAACCTTTCTTTGAATTGAAAAAATTGGGTTGCTATCCAATGGTCTATACGTACTACTATCACTCAATTGTTGTAATATCTCTTCAACATAGTATTTCTTATCCATTATAACAGTAGCTCCCCCCTTATCTGCAGACTTCACAACAATTGAGTTATCATTAATTATCTCTTTGAATGCTTCATACTCCTGTTTCTTCATGTTATAAGGAATTTTGTGATATCTCCCACTTCTATACACTGCCTCCAAATCAGATACTTCACGTGACACATTTTGCATAAATGCATTGACAAATATATTATCAACATCTGGTTTAAATTCACTCTGTGGTTTCAGTCTCAACTGTTTCCCCATAAAAATATTAGGATTATCTATGGGCTGTTCCCCCTTCTCTTGGGCAAATTGGACCTTTAATTTTATATCCCTAAAGAAACGGTATAGTTCCAAGTCCAGAGTGAAAAAGTCTGGCCCTGTTGTCACCCCAAACGACAGCCCCCTGGAAAGTACCTGTTCTTGGAGTGGAGACAGGGCCTTGCTGGAAATGTTCACCACCGTCTCGGCCTGGGCCGAGCTCCCTGTTGGCTTTTTTTCTTTTTTGTGGTGCTGTACCAATTATAAGAAATACTATGTTGAAGAGATATTACAACAATTGAGTGATAGTAGTACGTATAGACCATTGGATAGCAACCCAATTTTTTCAATTCAAAGAAAGGTTGACAATTTAATACAGGATGCTCTTGAAATATCTGTAATTGACGATATATTAGCAAAATTCTTAAAACAAACCTATCCTGTTACCCCAATCTTTTATACACTGCCAAAAATTCATAAGCGTCTGGATTCTCCTCCAGGACACCCAATTGTATCATGTATTGACTCAATACTTTCGCCACTATCTATCTTTACTGACAATATCATAAGGGAATACGTGTTTAAACATAAATCATTTTTGAAAGATACCTGTCACTTTTTATCAAAATTAAGGTCTTTACAGGAAATTCCAAACGATACAATATTGGTAACGTTCGATGTGGAAAGCCTCTACACCTCCATCCCACATGATGGGGGTGTGGAGGCGGTCCGCTCTGAACTTGAATTTGATGAATCCATGGATGGGGCACAAAAAAATTTTGTATTAAAATGTTTGGAGGTTGTGCTATACAACAATTATTTCCTCTTCCAGGATCAATTCTATATGCAAATTTGAGGAACAGCAATGGGCTCTAATGTGGCCCCGTCCTACGCAAACATCTATATGAATTGTTTTGAAATGAGATATATTTACACTAATGAAAATTTCCAAAAACATTGTTTGATTTGGTTGCGTTTTATCGATGATGTGTTTGCGGTGTGGACGGGGCCACAGGAGTCCCTACAGGGGTTTCATGAATATATGAACTCTGTTTCACCTAACATAAAATTTACTATGCATGCGGATTTGAACAAAGTATCCTTTTTGGACACCTTGGTGATTAAAGAGGGGAACCAATTAGTGACGGATTTGTTTGTAAAAACAACTGATAAAAATACCATTTTGCACTATAATTCGTTTCACCCTATTCAAACACGGAAATCACTACCAAAATCCCAGTTTTTAAGGGTAAAAAGAATTGTGACAGACGATCAGAGACGATCTAAGCAATTAGATATTATGGAGGACAAGTTCTTACAGAGGGGGTATCCAAAACCCCTTCTGGAACAACAAAGAGCAGTGGTGGAGGCACAAGAAGGGAATTTACAAAAAACTGAAAAAGATAAGGTAAAACGTATTCCCTTTGTGACAAAATTTACCTCTGTAAGTGGAGATGTTGCTAAAATTATAAGAAGACACTGGGGAGTTCTCAAAGATGGGCTACCAGAAATAGATAGCTTTAGACAACCCTCAGTAATGTCATATAAAAGGAACAAAACATTGGGGTCCCAGCTAGTTAGATCAGATGTGGGCAGCGCAGGCAGCAAACAGCAATTTTTGAGGCCTAGAAAGAATGGATTATTCCCATGTCTTTCTTGCAATTGTTGTTCCAATTGCTTGAAGGGGGATACCATATATCACCCGAGAAAGGGAAACCCTATAAAAATAAATGGTTACTTCACATGTGTATCTACATTTGTAATCTACCTTATCAAATGTCCGTGTGGCCTGCTGTACGTGGGCCAGACCACCAGGATGGTTAAAGAAAGAATAAGAGAACATAAATCGGCAATAAAATTGAAAAAATTAGACCAGGCAGTCTCAGCTCATTTTACCGATAAGGCTCATGGGGTTCATCAATTAAAATTCCAAGTGATTGATCAAGTTCCTATGCCCCGTCGGGGAGGGAACAGGATAAAAGAATTATTGAGGAAAGAAGCTAAGTGGATACGTAAACTTGAGACTCTTGAACCCCATTGCCTTAACCGTGAATATGACTTACATCCTATTTTTAGATAACCTCTATACTTCTAAATTCGATGGAAATTACCAATTTTAATACAGTTGTAATTTTAATATTTGTATTTTTATATTTTTCAGAATATGGATTGATCTGTCAGGATCATCAGTATTCCCAGATGTATAAAGAAAATTTAAGTCAGACAGATAATTCTAAAAGTTACAGAGAAAGATAAGTGAGACTATATAAATGGTTAAAATTGTAACAATTTTTTGTTGGAGCACTGAAACAATGTAGCCATGAGATGGCGCTGTGACAATTGGTATAAATAGTAACCATTCAGTTGTATCAGTAATTTGAAAAAGGGCTACAGATGAGCCCGAAACGTCATGTTGTTGTAGATCTTTAAGCCATGTGCAAATAAAGGCTTTTTAGATTATTATCCTGATTGGAGCTGTGTCATATATTGGAATACTCCTCTTACTGCAGTCAGGGCCGCCATTAGAAATCACGGGGCCCCGTACAACAAAATTTTTGGGGCCCCCTGGGCCCCGCCCACACTGACGACCAAGCTCCGCCCCATATCCCGCCCACATCGCAGTTAAAAGACCACACAGACATCAGCGCTAAAAAAGTAACCCCCCCCCACACACAAGTTGTAAAAAGCTATTGATGGTCAGGGCCCCCTTATAAAAAAAATTGGGGCCCCAAAAAAAAAAAAATTTAAATTTTTTTTTTTAAAAACATTGGTGGCAGGGGCCCCCTGTTAAAAAAAACTTGGGGCCCCAACAAAAAAAAATGTAAAAAAAACTAAAAAATAAACAAACATTGGTGGCAGGGGCCCCCTTCTAAGTTAAAAACAAATTGGGGCCCCAAAAAAAAATTTGAAAAAAAATTAATTTTTTTTGAAAAAAAAAAAAACATTGGCGGCAGGGGCCCCCTTATAAGTTAAAAACAAATTGGGGCCCCAAAAAAAAATTTGAAAAAAAATAAATTTTTTTTTTGAAAAAAAACAAAACATTGGCGGCAGGGGCCCCCTTATAAGTTAAAAACAAATTGGGGCCCCAAAAAAAATTTGGAGAAAAAAAAAATTTTTTTGAAAAAAAAAAAATGGTGGCAGGGGCCCCCTTACAAGTTAAAAACAAATTGGGGCCCCAAAAAAAATTTTAAAAAAAAATAATTTTTTTTTGAAAAAAAAAAAAAAACTGGTGGCAGGGGCCCCCTTACAAGTTAAAAAAATTTGGGGCCACCAAAAAGAAAATTAATTTTTTTTTTAAAAAAAAAACCCAAAAAAAAACAATGGTGGCAAGGGGCCCCTTACGAGTTAAAAAAAAAATTGGGGCCCCAAAAACAAAAGTTTTAAAAAAAAGATTGGTGGCAGGGGCCTATAGAATATTAAAATAATACATTGGTGGCCAGGGGATTAAAAAAAAAAAAACCACAAACTGGTGTTCAGTAGAATTGAACTCATGGCTTCAGTACTTCAACTTCGCCTCCTTTCGTGACTTCGGGTCTTTTCACCGCTTCAGGACTTCGGCTTCGGCTGTTTTCGTGACTTCGGGTCTTTGCGCTGCTTCAGGACTTCGGCTTCGGCTGTTTTCGTGACTTCGGGTCTTTTCGGCGCTTCGTGACTTCGGGACTTCGGCTTTTTCCGTGACTTCGGGTCTTTTCGTCGCATCGGCTTCGGCTTTTCGGCACTTCCGCATTCGGCACTGAAGAGGCAAGACGTACGGCTCGGGCGCTCGTAAGGGGGGCCCGGATCTTCAAAAAAATGCAGCGCTGCCGGGCCCCCCTTCATGCCCGGGCCCGGTACGCTTGTCCCCCCTGTCCCCCCTGATGGCGGCCCTGATTGCAGTCAAGATGCCTTAACACTTGCTACAAAAAACAGCCTTCAAATAGAAAAAGTAAGACAAATTTAAAAATGTCTCTGCTATTCATATAATTATTTATTGTGCTGTGATTTCTTTTTTGAAAGTTCCAAAGTAGTGTTACCAATCATACCTCAAAAAGAATGAGTGGAGAAAAAAACAAGAAAAAACACAGTGTAGCGTTCTTGGGTAAGGTTACACCTGAGATGATAACATTCACACATCAGTGTATCGGTTCAGGTTCCAAGATAATTTGTGCAAGTGAGATTATTCTCATATTTACTTAAACACCATCACCTTAAAGTGCGCTTGTGCTAAAAAGTGAAGAAAAGGTTTTTAGAAGGTAGGGGGATTCCCATACAGTTTGAGACCCCTTTTCTGGTAGTTGATTAGCTAGACCATGTTCATATGTATGTGTTTGTTGAAATTAAAGGAGAACTAAGGCTTGAATATATACAATATTATATATAAATATACTCAGTGCCGGGCCAAGCCAACCGGGCACCCTAGGCAACCCGGTCGGCTAACCTTGCCCCCCGCATGTGCGCAAGTGAAACGTTCATGCATCATAACAGAGGGAGAGGGAATGATGGCAGGGCAACGAAGGGGAAGAGTAAAGACAAGAGAGGGAGGGAAGTAGGTGCGAGCAACAGAGGGGAGAGAGCTACTGAGAGGATAGTGACAGAGAAGGGAGTTGAGAGCTGTAGAGGGGAGTCAATCCAGACTATGGGTAGGCAGAAGAATCTTGAACAAGCACCCCAAATTGTTGCGCCCTAGGCAGGTGCCAATTCTGCCTACCCCTAGTTCCAGCCCTGAATATACAATATACTGAAATTAGTGTACTAGCCCAGACCTTCAGCATCTCCTTAAAGGGATTATGTTATGATTTTTTATGGTGTAGTTTTTATTTCTAAATTACACTGTTTACACTGCAAATAATTCACTCTACAATATAAAATGTAATTCCTGAACAAGCAAGTGTATTTTTTTTAATTTATATTTGTGTGTAGGCAGCCATCGCAGGTCATTTTGCCTGGTCATGTGTTTCAGAAAGAGCCATCCTGGCTTTCTGGCAGGCTGTTGTTTCTCCTTCTCAATGTAACTGAATGTGTCGCAGTGGGATTTTACTACTGAGTGCTGTTCTTAGCAGCTGTTATCTTGTGTTAGGGAGCTGCTATCTGGTTACCTTCATATTGTTCTGATGTTAGGCTGCTGGGGGGGAAGGAAGGGGGGTGATATCACTCAAACTTGCAGTACAGCAGTAAAGAGTGACTGAAGTTTATCAGAGCACAAGTCACATGACTGGGGACAGCTGGGAAATGGACAATTTGTCTAGCCCCATTTCATATTTCAAAATTAAATATAAAAAAATCTGTTTGCTCTTTTGAGAAATTGATTTTAGTGCAAAAGTCTGCGGAGCAGCACTATTAACTGATTCATTTTGAAGAAAAAAAATTCCCATGACAGTATCCCTTCAAGTGTAATGTTCCACACTTTTAAATTGTCCACAGGAACTCACCATATTGTGTTTTTTTTAGGGTAACTTTTGAGTGGCTTATCAGAAAGAAGCGGATAAAAAGAATTATGATAACAATATACCCTCAGAGTGAATTTGCTTTGTCGCTGCCGAGTTTGGCTGAACCATGCAGAATGTTGAGTAAGAAAAAAGCTGAATAGAAATGGAGATAATTCAAAAGCATACAAAATAAGTTTTTGAAACAATGTAGCAATTTTTAGTTCTCTGCAGCACATTCCTTCCCAAACTCTATTAATTAACTTGCATCTGATGCATTGTTTCAGAGGACAGAGGGGCAAATTCACTAACCTCCGGAAATTCGCTAGCGACGGCTTTGCTCACATTGGCCAGGACATGGCTTAATTCACAAAAATGCAAAGTTGCTTTCAGGGCCCGAACAATGGCGAAGTTTCACTAGCGATACTGCACCAAGCAAAGCAAATTTGCGCTGGGGTTGGCTAATTTGCAAATGACGGGAAGTTAAATTTCAATGGACGTATATGTTGCAGCAAATACATTATACTACACAAGCCCAGGGAATCTTAATAAAAGAAAATAGAGTTGTTATAATGCCCTACACATGAGCCCAGTGTATAGTTTATGTGCCATATTGTCAGGATTTACCAGTATAATCCAGACGTAGAAGAGGTTGGAGCAGAAGATAATGAACCCACAAGCGCCTCACACAACCGCTACCCACCTGGAGTGGAACAGGGAGCCGGGTTGTGGAGAGTAGCCAGTGAGACGTTCAGCGAAGTACAAGGGATTAGGCAAAAGGCGTAGTCAGGAGATCCGAGGTCAAAAGGCAGGCAGCAATATTCGTAATCGGTAAACAGGCAAGAAGGTCGAGACAGGCGGCAGTAATCAAAGTCCGGGTTCAGGCAAGGGTCAATAATCAGGAATCCAAAGTTCAGAGTCGCTAGGGTTTCAGTCAAATAACCTAATAACCAGGCAATGCATGTTAATCTGGTTTGGGTTTAAATACAGGAGTTTTGGCGCCAAACTGGCGTCATTGCGCTGACGTCGCGGAGCTGACGCCAGCACGTCCGTCACAGGCGTTTCCGCCTACGTCCTTGCGCCCGTGACCGTCGCCGGCGCCTCCGCGTCCGCGACCGTCGCCGGCGTCCCGCGTCAGACGCCGACGCGCATTAGCGCGTCCGCGCCTGCGCCGGACAGGACGCAAGCATGCGTTCTCACACATATGTTAGAAAATGTAGGGGGGAAGCCAAGTACCCTAAAAAAAAAATACGATCTTTTGCAGCCTATCACCCTGAAAAACTGAAAAATAGCCAGCGTTTTTCTTTTTTTGGGAAGTCCTATCAACTCTATTGCACTTCATCTGGTCTGAGGTGGTGAAGGCAAGTCTGGCGCAAGAGGTAACGTTCAGTAAAATCCACATCTTAGTGAATTTGCATAGTTACGTGCATTTGCAACAGCGAAAATTCGCCTGGCGTTAGAGTGCAAAGTAGTGCTAGAGTCTATCTCCTTCGCTAGCGAATTTACACCAGCGCCCGTTAGTAAATTGGAATCGGGCGAATTTTCGCCAGCATTAGTCACTTCGCCCTTTAGTAAATTTGCCTCAGAGAGAGGAGTGTGAATGTAGAATATACAAATAGCCAGAGAGCTACTGCTTATAATAGCATTTATGTTTACAAATCATTTTAAAAATATTGAAACCTTCAAAAGTTTTAATTAATGTATGTATATTGGTAAATTGTACCGAACCATGGAACATAATGCTGCTACTATTTATCCACTACTAAAAATAATGAAGATGCAGAAGGCTTCACACTGGCCCTGTATACAATGTAAGCTAAAGAATAACCTGAATGCAATGTTTTGCAAAAGGAAACCATTAGGGTTAACATTTTAGAAGAAAATGAGAATAACTATATGTAACAGCTAATGTGGGACCAATGAACCCACTATTTAAACCTTTAAAGGGATACTGTCATGGGGAAAAACATTTTTCAAAATGAATCAGTTAATAGTGCTGCTCCAGCAGAATTCTGCACTGAAATCCATTTCTCAAAAGAGCAAACAGATTTTTTTTATATTCAATTTTGAAATCTGACATGGGGCTAGACATATTGTCAATTTCCCAGCTGCCCCAAGTCAGGTGATTTGTGCTCTGATAAACTTCAATCACTCTTTACTGCTGAACTGCAAGTTAAGGTCCCCATAGACGCGACGATTCTTCTTGCCGAACGACCGATTTTAGGGAAGCCCGACCAATCCTTCGAAATTATCGTGCGGTTAGTGGTATTCGAACGATCGTACATCTAACGATTTTTCGGCCGACATCTGTCGGGAAATTGATCGGCCAGGTCAAAAAATCTTTGTCGGTCCCAGTGCAATCTATCTATGTTTGCAGGGCCAAGCAGGCAGCTCCCCTTTGTTTTCCTGGTAAATTGGTCTTTTTAGTTGATGGTAGATTTGTAAGATCGTACGATCGTTCTGAGAAGATCGTGGTCTCACGATCAGGATCTGATCTTTTAAAAATCTCAACATCTATGGCCAGCTTTAGAGTGATATCACCCCCCTCCCTTTTTCCCCCCAGCAGCCAAACAAAAGAACAATGGGAAGGTAACCAGATAGCAGCTCCCTAACACAAGATAACAGCTGCCTGGTAGATCTAAAAACAACACTCAATAGTAAAAACCCATGTCCCACATTCAGTTACATTGAGAAGGAGAAACAGCAGCCGCCAGAAAGCATTTCTCTCCTAAAGTGCAGACACAAGTCACATTACTGGGGGCAGCTGGGAAATTGACAAAATGTCTAGCTCCATGTCAGATTTCAAAATTGAATATAAAAAAATCTGTTTGCTCTTTTGAGAAATGGATTTCAGTGAAGAATTCTGCTGGAGTAGCACTATTAACTGGATCCCTTTAAACATTTTCATTAAGTCCATCCCCAGTGTGTGAAAGTACTGAATAACCATTAGCCCCATACTTTTACATATTATGGTTGCAAAAAAAAAGAGACCAAACTTCATCAAGTTTAACCCCTCCAAACGAAACCCATTCCACATGTATACACAAATTTATATATCACATACATAATCAATATAATCTATATTTACCAATATCTATATTAATTGTAGATTTTATCATCACTATAGCCAATGCATTATACTTGCTTAGCATAGTTTAGATCAGTGGTCCCCAACCAGTGGCTCCTGAGCAACATGTTGCTCTCCGACCCCTTGGATGTCGCACCCTGTGGCCTCAAAGCGGGTGCTTATTTTGAATTCCTGGTCTGGAGGCAAGTTGTGGCAGCATAAAAACAAGGTGTACTACCAAAGTGAGCCTCCTATACAATGACAGCCCTTATTTGGCACTCCAATGAACATTTTTCATGCTTGTGTTGCTCCCCAACTCCTTTTACATCTGAATGTTGCTCATGTGTAAAAAAAAAAGGTTGGGGACCCCTGGCTTAGAATAACATCATCACATGGGTTATGCATTTATGCATTTTACAGATCTACACTAATGCAGTTGATCATACATTGATTTGGCACTGGTGAGAAGATCTCTTGTTTTAGAAATAGTCAATTGGACATTCTGACTTTAACCCCCCAGAGATTGAGTTTATTTATGAATAAAAAGAATAAAAACAAAAATCATTTAAAAATAAAGAGTATTTTTGTGTGTTAACTTTATTCTTAAAGGGTGAATGTCCCAGTAGTTACAGTAATTGTAGTACTACGTACGGCTACAGTACTACATTATAGTTTTCTGTGAATTTATTTCCATGACACTCATGGTTGTCAGTTTTACATAAAACTACCTGGATATTAATCTCAGCTGGACAATACAGAGGCCCTTGGATCGCCTAGCTTTCATTAAAGATAGAACATGAACTTGTCAATTTAAGTACAAATGCTGAAGCACATGGTGTGTAAGAGAAAACCCCATAAACTGTTATACTGAAATCTTCTTATCAGATGAGTCTATAGTCTGACTGAATAAATAGCAAGAAAAGGGGTTGCAGTCAAGCCAAAGAAAATACCACAATAACCAGTTCAGTTAGGGTCAGAATGAAAAACTTGAAATCTCCGAAATCCAAACAAACGATTTGTTGCCTATAATTGTGCAGCACTTTTACTTTCATCCATTGTTTAGAACCTCATTAGTGCTGACAAATGGTATTATATAATGATACCAACTGCAGTGAAATGACATACATGCATTCAGGTTTAGATAAATTGCTCAGTGGGTGGGTGACAGAAAGCCTGTAACTGTTTCCCATTGATTTGAATGGCAATCAGCTGGAATTGCAGGTACACATATAGGCCCAGGCTCTCAGAAACACAGCAGTCAGTATTTCTAAGTGACAGTCACCTGAAGTGGGTACACCCACGCAGTTCAAATCAATAGCAAGCAATTCCAGGTGCATTTTAGCTTGCTTGATGTACTATTAATCACATGGGTGACAAAAATGCAGTTTTGGTCTCCAGCGCTCAAACAGGACATTATTGTATTAGAGAAGGTACAGAGAAGGGCAACTAAGCTGGTAAATTGTATGGAAAATCTTAGCTATGAGGAAAGACTGGCCAAATTGGGGATGTTCACGCTGGAGAAGAGACGTTTAAGGGGTGATACGATAACTATGTATAAATATATAAGTGGATCAAATAATAATCTCTCTAATGCTTTATTTACCAGTAGGTCTTTCCAGCTGACGTGAGGTCACCCATTCCGACTAGAAGAAAAGAGTTTCCATCTAAATGTTTGGAAGGGTTTTTTTACAGTGAGAGCTGTGAAGATGTGGAATTCTCTCCCTAAGGCTTAGTCCACACCAGGCGACTCGTGGAGATTTAGCTCTTGGTGACTAATAACCTCTTCTTTGAGGCACTTCCTCTCCTCCTGCGCCGGCTGTAATGAGAATCGCCCGTGTTATGACACGCAGCGCTTCATTTTCCGAAGTTGCTCGAAGTTTCCTCGTGAGGCAATTTCGGAAAACGAAGCATCACATGTGTGTCATAACGCAGGTGACTCTCATTACAGCTGGCACAGGAGAAGAGGAATCGGTTTGGGGAGATTAGTCGCATCAAAGAAGAGCCGATTAAAATCTCCCCAAATCCCTGGTGTGGACTAAGCCTAAATCAGTTGTACAGGCTGATTCATTAGATAGCTTTAAAAAGGGGTTGGAATACAGGGTTATGGAAGATAGCTCAAGCTGATCGAGGAAGGAATTTTCCCTAGTCCTCTCCATGTCAATACATTACGGGATGACCCCTCCCGATTAATCCATGCTTAGGGATAGGTTGGGGAGCTCAACTAGGTTCCCAAGTAGCTCAAAGCGCTTGGCCTGCTTCTTGGTCAGACAGCCATCAAATGTTTTAGAACTAAGAGCCATTCATCAAGCTTGCCTCTACTTTCAGGATCGGCTCAGGGGCACAAGGCTCATGGTAAGATGCGACAACACCACCGCTGTCTCCTACATAAGAAGGCAAGTTGGGGTAAGAAGAGTTCTACTCCTGACGGAAGTGGAACCAATCTTCCAGTGGGCAGAATCAATGCTGCTAGAAATCACGGCTGTTTATCTACTAGGGAAAATGAGCAGAGCGGCAGATTTCCTAAGCAGATACGATGTAGGGAAACACAACTGGAGTCTCAGTCAAAGGATTTTCAGGAGACTAGTGCAGCTGTGGGGGCAGCCGAGGGTGGACTTAATGGCGTCGGCCAACAACTTCAAATGTCATTTCTTCTTCTCAAGGGAACAGGAGCCGTCAGCCTTGGGAGTGTATGCACTGCGCAGAGAAGGACTCACCATTTGAACTACATCTTTCCGCCTCTGCCTCTGAATCAGGCAGTGATGCAGAAGATCAAGCAGGACAAAGCAGAAGTGATATGCATTGCTCCGGCCTGGCCCTGGAGACGATGGTTTACGGACTTCATTCAACTGTCAATATACCAGCCTTGGAAACTTCAACTCTCAGAAGACCTGTTTTCCCAGGGTCCATTTCTCCACCCAGACCCAGGCTCTCTGGCCCTTACAGCATGGAGATTGAGTGGCAAAACCTGTATGCACAAGGTCTTTCCCAGAAATAATCCAGACTTTGTTAAAGTCAAGCACAAACACAAGGTATTCAAGGGTCTGGGAAGCATTCATGGTCGGTCGAGATACACCTAGGAATATGCCTATAGCAGTTGGAATTTCTACAGTTGGGTCTGGAAAAGGGCTTGAGCATTAGTACCCTGAGGACTCATGTTTCAGCCAATTCGGCCTTCTCAGAGATTAGATGGTCTCAGCATCCATTAAAGATTGAGCAGGGCATTTCATGTCAATTTCTGTTTATGCCAAAAAAAATTTGTCATTTAGATTCTGGTACATAGAGTGCAAAATTGCTTTGGTTACAGCCTGAAGGTTTATTATTATAAATAATAATAAATGTGACTTTTAAACCAAGAGACATTGACAGGACTTTATACCCTTTATACAGAAAATGATTATCCAGAAATATCCGAATTACGGAATGGCATATACTCCATTATGATGAAATAATCCAGATTTTTAAAAATGATTTCCTTTTTTCTGTAATAATAAAACAGTACATTGTTCTTGATCCAAACTAAGATATAACTAATGCCTATATGATAAATTACATTTTTTCCAAGAAAAAAATAAAATCTCCAGAGTCACTGTCAGAGATTTCCTGTGTAAATCCAATGCAGGAGATGGAACGTGAGGGGTACCTGGCCTAGTGTTGGGATACATGATGAAATGTAGAGGGGCTGCCGTAAGTTGCCATAGAAAGTGACTATTAAGTGGGCTGGTGGGGGCTGTTTGGGCCTCTGTGTACTAGGAATGCCAGGGCCTATTTTGAATCCTAGTCCGGTCCTGCTGCCAGATATGACATCACATGCATGTATAGATTGCAGCCTTGGGGGTACACACTTAGGTCTAGGCCTAGGGTGGCACTAGAAAGAAAAACAGCACTAAATAGAGAATATATCATATATAAATATATTCTATATAAATATAGAATATAATATTAAGAATGCTTGTGAACAAGGGGTTTCCAGATAAGGGATCTTTCTGTAATTTAGATCTCTGTACCTGTGTGCTATAAAAAATTAAATTAAACATTAACATTAAATAAACCAAATAGGATTGTTTTGCCACCAATATGAGAGTCATGCAGCTTAGTCACCATCAAGTACAAAGTACTGTTTTATTATTACAGAGAAACGGATATCTTTTTGAAAAAAATAATTAGAATTGTTTGCTTAATAATGGGCAATACCTGTACTGTTATGTAGTCTGTATTACATACCGGATGGTATTACTGTACTATTGTATTTATGTTTTATGTATTTATGTATTCAGGTTAACAATGTTTAGCTCTGGTGCTTAAGGTAGAGAAGAAAGTCACCTGGTGCCCTCAAACAAGAGATTAAAACAGTGAGTTACAAGCAGAGATCAAAATGTTATAAAAGGGCTTTCGTTTAATTTTTTTTTATTGAATTTTAACAAGACAAGGGCATATTTATCAAGGGTCAACTTTCAAGTTTATGGTAGTTTCTAAAAACTCCCATCAACTCCCAGAAACTCAAACTTTTAAAAAAAAGATATCGAAATTTATTCAAAAAAAAGTTTTTATCGCACTGTAAACTCGAATCAAATTTGAATTTTTTTCCACCAAAAAATTATTTTTTTCAAAAGTCCACCAAACTACTCCAAATTTATTGTAGGCGGTCCCCCATAGGCTAAAACACCAATTCGGCAGGTTTTAGATGGTGAATAGTCTAATTTGAATTCTTAAAGGGACAGTACATGATAAATTTGGAAATTCGAATTTCAATTTTTTTTTTAAACTCGAATTTGGACTATTCCCTAGTCAAATGACACTAAAATAAACTCGAAATTCGAACTTAAAAATTACAATTTTCAATTCGACCCATGATAAATCTGCCCCTAAGGTCAAAGAAGGAAAGGGATGGTTTTCATTTAATTTAATAGGGAGCATGCAGGATTGTGATTGGTTGAGTAAAAATGTTATCAAACATAGAACATCAAAAATATCAAACATATAACATAGAAGAAATATTTCACTAGAAAATGATCTATTTTGCCTAGAATTTCAAGTAGAATTGGTAAGATTTAGTAAGGATTTGGTTAGATTAGTTTCAGAGATGCCACTATTGTCATGCAAATGTCATCTACTCTTCAGGATCATAATCTATATAAATCATATTGTTGTTGAATTGGTTATTATAAAAGAGTACAACTATATTGAAGGAATAAGATATAAAGCAGATAAAAACTCAACTTCTATAAAATCAGATAGTCCGCTCAGCTCTAAGGCAGTCTGCAGAAACAATGAAAATTTAATTGGAAAGAAGCCAGGGTCACGCACAAAAAGAATTTTCATTACTGAATTATTCTATATACAATAATTGTAAAATGTAGAAAGTCCCGCTAGTGTCTTCCCTTCAATGCGATTGCAAATCAGGAAATATTTGTGATTGAGTGTTTGGGGGGGTGGGTGTTTCTGGATTGTCGTCTCATGTAAATGAGCAGAATGTCTGTTTTTAATTTAAAAAGGGCCCAGCTAAGTGTAACTCTTATTTGCAATATATTTTCAAAGTGCAATATGTATTTATATACAGTAGAATGGGAGCAAAGCATTTTTCTGCTTTGGATGCTCTTGTTGTTACACTGGTTTACAGAACCTTTCAACAATTTCTACATCCTTCAATTATTCTCCAAGCAGCAATAAACATTTAGCTGCTAGAATTTGAACCATTATCTTCAGTAGCTGTTGCAATGTTCCTGAACTGAGGTTGAAAGCCGAGATGTGATGAGTTCAGTCATTACCGTTCAGCTGTAGACAAAAATGCCATTGTGACTAAAAGAACCATTTTCATGTCATTTTGCTTCTTTGTAACCATTCAAAGAACATTTGAAAATCATTATTGTTTACTGTATACTTTTTTCCCTATCAAATGTTCCTTTAGAAATGCCTGTAATGTTAGCTTTGTATACAGGATGTACTCTGTTCTGAAAGTAAACAGCACCATTCAAGTGGATGAGCTATTCTCAAACATCCAAGTCATATCCCATTAAATACTTCAGTTTTAAAGACCCACTTACATTTGGCTCATAAAAGAGACTGAAGAACAATCAAAATGGAAGAGTTTTAGGATGCATTTTTCCAAAATGTTCTTACATGAACAGTGATATTGTTATAAATATTGCTTCTCTGTGAATTGATTCTGTAGTTTGCAGCAACTTACTCATTTTGTGAGTTCTTTATATTATCTAAATCTTTTTTTAACTCTGTCCCTTGTTATGCTTCCTTTTGCCCACACATTGGAGCCTGCATAGGCGTTCCAATAAGTAGGCCTTAATTCAACTTGTAAACTTAAAAAGTAAGTTGATTTCATACTCACTACATGTAGGGGCAAATTTAACTATGGTCGAATATCGAGGGTTAATTAACCCTCGATATTCGACTGCCGAATTGAAATCCTTGGACTTCGAATATCAAAGTCGAAGGCTTTAGCGCAATTTGTTCGATCCAACGATCGAAGGAATAATCGAAGGATTCAAAGGATTTTAATCCATCGATCGAAGGATTTTCCTTCGATCAAAAAACTGTTAGGAAGCCTATGGGGACCTTCCCCATAGGCTAACATTGGCCTCGGTAGGTTTTAGGTGGTGAACTAGGGGGTCAAAGTATTTTTTAAAGAGACAGTACTTCGACTATCGAATGATCGAATAGTCTAACGATTTTTACTTCGAATCGTTCCAATCGAAGGTCGAAGTCGAAGGTCGAAGTAGCCCATTCGATGGTCGAAGTAGCCAAAAAAAACATTCGAAATTCGAAGTTTTTTTCCTCTATTCCTTCACTCGAGCTAAGTAAATGGGCCCCGTAGTGTTACTTTTACTCTTTACTCCACATTTACATGTTAAACATGTAATACAAAACCCTTGGTAAAAACAAGAACCGGAGACTAAAATCAGAGAAACAAAAATCAGACAACTGCAGCAGGACTGGCAACCACCCATACTCACAAAAATTGTGCGTACAAAATGCAGAAGTAGGTAGATGTGAAAAATATTCTTCCCTTGAATGCTGTCACTTATATGGCTGATGTCACTTTTATTGCAGCAACTCCAAACTGGTAGCAGGTCCAAGTCGAAAACTGCTGGTTATGGGTCAGATTAAAGGTTGTGGGTCAGTTTACAAATCAGGCTGTACCAGTAGACCTTTAGGTGGTGATCAGTAGGTCTCAAGACACTGTAAACAATCAGCTTGTCTAAATCACCCTCCCATTTCATGATTTCAATTCAGATATTTATTATGTTAGGGTTACATAAGAAATAGGTGTTTGTTAAATATAGCAATATCATTTTTCTCATGAATCAATATAATATTTAAGTAATATTTTCCATGGAACAGAATGCTAACAATGCTTTTATGAATGTAGATCATAATGGGGCAACATCACTAAAAGTAGACCCTGCATTAATAAAGTATGGGCACTCCTGGTTTACATGATAATACTTACACATGTCTTAATTACTTCATGTTTCTATAATGTTTAATGCCATTAGGTATATCTGGCTCCTCAGTATTTTGTATCTTGTATCCTTTATCTTATCTTTTTTAATTGTTTTTGCTTCTTTAGTCAGCAGGATCTATTTACAACCAGATTGGAAAGGGTGATAAACAACCACAGTATACACAGAACACAAAGCAGCATTGTAATAATAACAGCCAGAGCAGAATTGCACTATATCCCAGAATGGCAAGGCTAGGATTATCAGGTGTTTTGAGTTTTTGGAAGGGATATTTGAGTAACAATGTAAGAAGTATGATCTGGAAGTAGAAAACACTCTAGGGGTGGAGTGATGGTAGGAATTGAGGCTGTAAAAAAGAGATTTAAGAAAAGTATTTCTAGAGCAAGATAGTCACTAGTTATGTCTGAAAATGCTTAAAGTCTCTAACTGTTTAGGAAATCCAGGATGCAGCAAAAACTGAAAAAAAAACAAGGAGCTACTACTTATAAAGAGACAAAAAATGAACAGATTGTGATGCTGGAGGCTAAACTGCTGTTGAGCAGATACTGATGCCATTGTAAGTTTAACACTAGTCACAGGGCAGAATCACAGATTGTAGAGGAGGAGTATGCTCTGCTGCTGAATAGACAGATATAAACATGAAGATAGTATGCAGGGTATATGTCTTGTAGGAATCCAGAATGAGTATGGTATATCAACAAGAACCAACAGCAAAGATGTAAGGAAATAATAAAAAAAAAAAACATGCTGAAAGTTGCTGAGAGCACTAGATAACGGCAGACAAAAATAAGAAAGAGAATAGTCCAGGAGTGTGGAAACAAAGATAAAGAAATGAGCAACAAGGCATCACATGCTTCCATGCCACCCCATATTAACCTTTGTTCCTAGTGAATTATCAGCAAGCTGAGAAGTCTTTCCGTGTACTTCTGCTGAGCAAATATGTCCTCCCTTACAGTTGTTAAATTATTGTACAGTAGTACATATTTTTAGTGATGGGCGAATTTATTCGCCAGGCGCGAATTCGCAGCGAATTTGCGCGATTCGCCGCCAGCGAATAAATTCGCTAAACGCCCGCGAAAATTCGCGGAAAAAATTCACCGGCGTCAAAAAAATTTTTCCGAAAAAACTGACGCCGGCGGCAAAAACGGACGCCGGCGTAAAAAACGGGCGCCGGCGTCGGAAAAATGGGCGCCAGCGTCAGAAACGAGACGCCGGCGCAGTTTCGCAAATTTTTAGCCGTTTCGCGAATTTCGCGCAAAATTCGCGAATTTTTCGGCGAAGCGAAATGGCGCAAATTCGCCCATCACTACATATTTTTGTTAAAAATTTTGTATGACATAGAATGTCCTAATTTAGCTACTTTTCAATTGCCTCTTTCCAGCTTTCAACTGAGGGTCACTTATGCCAGCAGACAAAACAAGTTGCTCTGTAAGGCTACAATTTTATATTTGTTGTTAAATGTATCATTTATAGTCTGCCATTCAAGCCACTGCCTTGTTTCTAAGGGAAATTACACACTAACAACCAGAAAACTCATGTAACAGCAAAATGTAGAGCTGCTGAACAAAAAGCTAAATAATTAGAACAACACAAAATAATTTAGTTACTGGTAATGGTAAACTGACTTAGAGTAGCCCGGGTTGGTGGGAGCGGCACCACATTTTTGGCAATTCAAACCCTTACAGGTCTAAAATCATACATTTTTATCGCTATATAGATGACTGTATAGGAATCTGGGATGTTGATCTGGACTCGTTTAAAGATTTAATTCATTTTTGTAATCATGCAGTCGAGGGGATCACGTTTACATATGAGATAAATGACTCAGAAATTCAGTTTTTGAATATAGCTTTTCATGCGGTAGAAGACAGGGTTTACACTACTCTGTTCCGCAAACCTATAACATGAAACACCTTGTTACATGCTATAAGTGGACATTCCATATCCTGTATACGAGGTATACCGACTGGACAATTTATACGTCTAAGACAGATTTGCTCAACTTGGGAAGATTTCATGAATGAATCAATGGAGTTGTAGGGTATGTTTGTCGAAAAAGAAGCTTTCGATAGAGCTGTGAGTTATGACAGGGTTAGTCTATTGGAGCATTAGAAATATACTAAGCACTAGCCCTATTTGGCTAATGGAATGAGCTCTGAACATGAGATGAATGATGGATTTGGGAGAGGTGATGTCAGAAAGGCAGTGGTTTTGTACCACATACTCAAATCAGACTTTCAACATCAAATATATCATACCAAAATATTGGGGTATATTATTGACAGATCCTCTTCTTACTGTTGTTTTGGAGGAGGTACCCTCATTTGTGTTCCGGAAAGGTAGGACTATAGCTTCCTGGATCTCTAAGAGTCTTTTCCAGTCAGAGAAGGAAATACAGAGTAAAACCTGGTTGAAGTATAAGGGAACCTACAAGTGTGGATGCAGGAGATGTAAGGCTTGTAGTGTGCTTCAGATATCCAAAGAATTTGTTAGTTTGTATTCCAAGAGGCGATATAAAGGATATGATATAGGGTATATCATGGTAATTTAATGGGTTAAATGTTTTTATGGGTGGGATTTCCCTGTAATTTAAGCCAATGTGTTTTTGAACTTGTGTGCTTTTGCTGAGCAGCCACGAAACACTTCAAGCAATGGTTCCTTGTCTAGGCGACTTATTGCCAATTTTAATGGATAAATAAAATTCTGAATTTTTAAGTGACATCCAAGTTTCTACTTCCATGGTGCACCGTGCTTTGTTTGTATGGTGTTAGCATTGTTTGCATTATTCTAAAAGTAAAGTAAAATGGCAGTTAGGCAGATATAAAAAAAAAAAAAGGTTGAACTTGATGGACGTGTGTCTTTTTTCAACCTTACTTACTATTTTACTATGTTACTGTGTATGAAATATAAATCCTCAAAATAAATGATTGGCTCTAATGTAATTTTTGAGAAAATAAGCATGACATTGCTCTACTTAGAAAATGAAGTTACTTAGCATGGAAGAGACGTTCTTTTCTCAGGAAATTCATTTTCAATCAACCTAATTTGTGAAGAAGGTGGCACTGTTGTTTTAAAAGTATTTTAAAACTGCAGAGCAGGTGTTAAAGGTTTGTAGTGCTCAATTAAGTTTCGCAATGCAATAAAAGCCTAGCAAAGGAAATTACATTGCGACAGTCAAATTTTTATTTGCAAAGTTTTGCTCTTTGTGAATTTTATTACATTTCCGCCTTAAACTAAATATTTTTTGAGGGTTTACATTAAACTACCCCTTTAAAGGGACTGTATACATCATTTTTAGCATTAACTTAATTATAATGGCTTGTGCTGAACTTAGTTTTTTGGCAATTTTTTAAATTAAGAAATATCTTTGGTTTTTGGGATTTCTGGCACTAAACAAAAAATGCAGCCAGTTTTTCTTGAGCACTTCCTGTCACTTTGTGGTTCTGCCAAGTAGAAGAGAAGCTAATAAATGTAATTACCAGTCAACGGAGTAACCCTCTGATAATGAACTACTCAAGGGCTGCAGCTTAGGGAAGGGAGGGATTTGTTTGCTCTAAAGTAGATAAAGAGCTCTTAACTAACATATCTAATTATAAGGGGGTGGGTGGAGAGATGTTCAGGGAACAACACCATTTTTAATTAGTGCTTTTTAATGGCATGAAAATCTGGATATATTTAAATTAAAAGAACAGATATGTTTTCAACACAAGTCCAATTTATTGTGCTAATTTTTAGAAAAGAAAAAGTGTTTTAAGGGGACTATTTATGAAGCCTCAAATTTTTCTGGTTAAGTTTTTAAGGGGGAAAATCCACATTTTATTATACTCCAAAGCTGCTAAAAATAAGAATCTGACAATTCTCTAGCTAAAGTGTTTTTTGCCTTCATGATTGTCGAAAGTCTCCTATGCTTGAATGGCTGCCCCCTTGTCTATACAGCAGCTTGTTTATATCAACTATAGTAGTCTTTCTAAAGCAAACACACCAGTTTTACCAGTGCAGTTAAATATATTGTCGTTCATTTAAAGGGGTT
Organism: Xenopus laevis; assembly: GCF_017654675.1. Classification (NCBI taxonomy): domain Eukaryota; kingdom Metazoa; phylum Chordata; class Amphibia; order Anura; family Pipidae; genus Xenopus; species Xenopus laevis. The sequence continues at coordinate 40,842,607 of NC_054374.1, read as the reverse complement.
GTTTTCAGTTCAGTTGTTTCCAGATTGTTCACCATAAACAACTTATTTCGATTGCTTTCAATTTTTTGTTTACCATTCTCCCAAAATTTAAGTTTAAAGTTTTATATTTGTGTCTCTAGTGTTTTAGTCTGGGAGATGAGTGATCCAAGATAATGATGTGTGGGTCGAGAAATTCTTGACCCGCACCCAACCCTAACCCGACCCCTCCCATTCCGCATACGGCCCGCTATTGCCCACCTATTATAGACATCACAAAAGGGGCAGGCTCAAGTCTATAAATATAGGTGCCGGAAGTGCTAGGTCGCAAGCAGGGAGAGCAGGAGAAGCGGGTCCCACAGGTTTTGGCCGTCCCGCACATCACTAATCTAGTTGCATTTAGTTGCTACATTTAGTTGATACATATCTCATCAATATCTGTGGAATATTAGCAACTATTGTATGAATTCTAACAGCTGCCTTTAATGAAACTCAGGGATTCTGCTCAGCAGGAAGAAAGATAACAAATGTATTGACTAAATGTATCAACTTAAAACAGTTAAAGGGTCGGCAAGCCCCCGAATCCCCCCCCCCACCGCCAGAGCGGCTTTAGAAGATGAAAAATGAAACTTTATACTTTAATATTAGAAAAACAGTCACAGACTGGAAAAAGTCTGGTTATTTCTGGTGAACAATCTTAAACCAACTGCACTGAAAAAAGATTTTGAAGGTGAACAACCCTTTAAAACACTTTCATTTCATGGTTACTATTCTTTTAATTTCTGGGTGAAGTGAAATAAACACAGTGAAATTTGGCACTGAGCTTCACTGAACATGTAAGATCCTTTATAAGAACAGCATTCTGAAATCCCTGTATTTATCTTTTTCCCCTTAGAATTTGAAACAAAGAAAGTAAAAACATTACCCTCGATTGTAGCCAAAATAACTGAGCGTTCCCCACTGAATTGTAGAATATGAATTCAGCATCAGTTGGGAGATGAATGTTTTTTGTCAGATGTTGTTTTCTGCTTTAGCTTTATTTTATTATTGCCTTATTCCTTATAATAAGACAATACCTGCTACTTTATGTTAAGTAACTCAGCATAAACTCACACTGATAGCAAGACAATTGTATTGGTTTTATTAAAGTATAAATATTAAGGATGCACCAAATCCAGGATTCGGTTCGGGATTAGGCCAGGATTCGGCCTTTTCCAGCAGGATTCAGATTCGGCCGAATCCTTTTGCCCGGCTGAACCGAATCCAAATCCTATTTTGCATATGCAAATTAAGGACGGGGAGGGAAATTGCGTGACTTTTTGTCATAAAACAAGGAAGTAAAAAATGCATTCCCCATCCCACCCCTAATTTACATATGTGAATGTTTTGCGAGGCATTCCGGGGGTTTGGCCAAACCCAAAATAGTGGATTCAGTGCATCCCTAATAAATATAAACACTGATCACAAAAATGCCAGGTCCAAAGCTGATTATTTTTTTACTAAAGTTTCACCACATTTACATTTAACAGATAATTGGCTCTGTGCATCATTGACATTTTGTGGTTGCTTTGGATCCTCGCAGCCTTAAATTATTTCCAGCCTACTGACAAGCAACTCTGCTGAGGTTAAAAAGTTATTGTCCTACCCAGAAAAGCCACCAATAAACAAAATACAATTACCTCACATTATGAAACCCACTAGACCAAGGATTATTGTTATTGTGTACGGTACATTTTTATGGGATCTGTAAGGAAATCATAATGCAGAAGTGACTGTAAGTCATTGCATGGTGTCGGTGTCATAAAACCCAGTTCAGTGGGAGTGGGCAACGTGTAATTAGATATAAAGGCTATTGAAGCATACATTTACAATGTTCATTAGAATGAAAGGTAGCTGGCTCCCGGTAATAAAAACAAACTCGATATAAAACTTACCATGGATTTTATTTATGCTGGATAACTCTGAAGACATTAGTGTTAAAGTCAATGACAGCATTCACCCCCTTAGTTTACTTTCCATATTTAATGGCTTAATTAAATTTCGTGAAACACTTTATTCTGCAAAGTATTCTGCTCTGAGATGTCAGCCGGGGCTAAGTGGAAAAGAAAGACACTTTTCTTTTTGGAAAATATTAAAAATTCTCATCTACTTTGCTATCTGCAATTTATTAGCATAATAAAATAAATGTTATATCTGCACCCCCCCAAACTCCCATTGCCTTAAAATGAGATGTATCCATAACCACTGTGATAGTACTAATGGTATAGTCATTAAAGAGATATATACCGTGGCATCTGATGATTTATTGTCTGCATTTGTTCTCTGCAGTAAAGAGTGTCCTCCATTAATAGCAACAGCTGTTGGTTTAATAACCCTGGAAAAGATCATTAAAGCACTGAACATTTCCCAGAACCAGATGGAAAAGATATTTGAAAAAAGTGTCCAAACATATGGATGAGCATATTGCAACTAAGCAACATATTCCTTATTTTCTTAGAACCCAATGAGATAATCGTTTCATTGGCTTGTGTTGCTTTAATGGCATTGCAAAATGTAGCCTCCGGCATAGTATTGGTTAATCTGGCTTCAGGGAAAGCGCTAGGGATGTGAAGTCTAGACTCACATTCTGGAATTATTATTAACAATCATTTAAATTTATTGATCTTAAAGGTTGTAATGGCACTTTTTTTTCTCTTTCTGGACCTCTCTGACACAATTTTACAGTGAACATCTTTACATACATTTGTAACGTAGGACAAACCCCAAGGTCCCAGTCTCAGCTCACTCTACTGCCTATAAACACTGCCTTTCACTTTGGGAAGAGCCCTCCGCTACTCGGATAAAGGGGGTGTATCTTCACAGTCCGTGGCTGTCTCTTCTTCTTGACCCGCCTGCCTCTTCTGCTAGTCCCGCCCGCCGACCAATGGGTAGGCAGTCTTGTTTGCCGCCTGCTAGATGTGTCTCACCATCACTCCCACCATCACTGCCTACTCATTTTCCATTGGTAGGTGGGCGGGATTAGCAGAAGAGGCAGGCGGGCCAAGAAGAGACGGCCATAGGCCGTGAAGGTTTTGTGAGCTGCTGCACCATGTGCAGGTATGTGGGCGATATGATTGCACTGGGAGCAGCTAAAAAATGGCAAAACAAATTTTATTTGCAATTTGCAAAATCCTTCTATTCACTCCCCAAATTTTGACCATAAACCCCCTTTATTGCGAGAGGACCAAGGAAAAAGTACTTGGCAAATCCAAACGTTTACAAGAGGAACAAAGAGCATGGTCAAGGGACAGGCCAGTTCAATACCAACAGTATCGCAGCACAGAGAAGAATCCAAAAGAGTAGTCAAAACACAAGCAAAGGTCAGAACAGGCAGCAGACTTGGGATGATCAGGGACAGGCAAGGTCAAGAAACAAGATTAGAACACTAGAAATGCGCCCAGGAACTATGGAGATACAACTACGTAGGGCAGCGTGTATTTTTCCGCAGCCCCTTTAAATATTTGAATTTCCCGCCACTGCACAATGACGTCGGACGCATCACTGGTGTCAAACCCAGAACCCAATTTACTGATCTATGCACAAAATTGAGCGGACGCGGGCGGGCATTCCAGCCATACCACCACTGGACTACCAGGTATACTCACAACATAAGAGTGGATTGGATAATTTCTTGGACAGACATAACATCAAAGGCTATTGTGATACTAAAGTCTATAGTAAGTATAGATATGGGTATATATAATTTATGTGAAGGTATGGAGGGGTGTATGGACTGTATTTTTTCAACCTGATTTAACTATGTAACTAACTATGTAAATATGTAACAATACCCCCAGTCAGGACACTTGTTGCTTGGCACAGAAACCGGAATAGCAGTTGGATATACATGTGTAATGTCTTAAAAGCATAAATTCTCATAATTTCAGTCCAGAAGGATGCAAGGTGCATAGGTGCTGCTGATCACATACTACAGTGTGGGAGGTTACTCAGTGACTTACACAATAGTGTCTGTGTTTGTCTCTTGCTCATGAATGGTTCATGAATGATGCATTTAAGACCCTGAAAAGGGTATTTGCCAAAATATTAATAACAGATATACAAATATGGAATGGGATTCCTTATCCGGAAACCCCTTGTCCAGAAAGCTCTGATTATGGGAAGGCTATCTCCCATAGAGTCCATTTTAAGCAAATATTTCTTATTTTTTAAAAAAGTATTTCCTTTTTCTCTATACAGGTATGGAATCTGTTATACAGAAACCCTTATCCAGAAAGCTCCAAATTATGGAAAGGCCATCTCCCCATTTTATCCAATTAATCCAAATATTTAAAAATGATTTCCTTTTTCTCTGTAATAATAAAACAGTAGCTTATAATTGATCCACACTAATCTATAATTAACCCTTATTGGAAGCAAAACCAGCCTATTGAGTTTATTTGACGTTTACATGATTTTCTAGTAGACTTAAGGTATTTAGATAAGATTTGTTATCTGGAAAACCCCACCTTCTGAGCATTCTGGATAACAGGACCCATACCTGTAATAATAAAACAGTACTTCATACTTGATCTAGGCTTCTACATGAACCCACATTGGTAGCAAAACAATCCTGAGTTTATTAATGTGTAAATGATCTTTAGCAGACTTAAGGTATGAAGATCCAAATTACAAACCCCAAGTTCCAAGCATTCCAAATAATAGACTGTATACCTGTATATATTTATATTCAAGAATCATGAGTTTACCTTAGCCTTTGCCTCTTTGTAGCATTGACGTTTTATATAAAAAACATCATGGCAAGGCTTCATTAGGGAGTGTGCTAGAGCAGGTTGTGTTTTCCATGTCAAGCTCTGTCTTGAAAAATGTGTTAATTATGCATGGTTAGCTATTATCAAAGGGAACAGTCAATGTATATTCTGTAATATATTTTATTAGACTTCTTGCAGTAATGTCTTTGGCCTAAAACATTTGTCTTGCATTTCATACCAACAATTAAAAGCCTTACAGAATAATGTCCACCACTGAGAGATTTAATGTTATTTCAGAACACGTTGCTCCTTCAGAAATAAACCCTGTGGTACTGCTGTCTGCACAATTAGTTATGAAGCTTTTTTAAGGATCAATAGAGCAATTATATCTTAGGGTCTAGCATATAAAACAGACCTCAACCTAAAAAAAAATCTTTTTTTCGGATTTAACGTCCAGATTTTTCTGGAAACACAAAATCCTCTGATTATTGAACAAAACCCAGCACAGATTTTCAGAAACTCAGCAGGTTTGAGATGGAGTGCTTTTTTATTTGAACTTTTAACACCATCAGAGTTTAATAAATCCGGGGAAAAATTGTTTTTTTTTTCTACAAAAAAATGACCAGAAAATAAATCGTATTTTAATGAATAACCCCCTAAATAAACTGAATAGACTAGTTTTGCTTCAAATAATGACTAATTATATCTTAGTTGGGACCAAGTACAAGTTACTGTTTTATTATTACAGAGAAAAAGTAAAATCATTTTTAAAAATTTGGGTTATTTGGATAAAATGGAGTCTATGGGAGATGGCCATTCCCGTAATTGGGAGCTTTCCAGATGACAGATTTTATGACTTTATAGACATTTCTTTTAGGTGTGATAGAAAAAGTAAATTGGTTAGTTAAATAAAGGGGCAGACATTAGTATTTGGACCTTCACTGTCTGTCCTAGTTTTAGTACAGTAGTTTCTGGTGCTGTTTGTTCCCAAAAGTATTTTGCACTATATCTGATGAAGACTTATGCATGTATATGATAAAGACTTATACATGTATATTGGTTAAAGGGTTAAAAGGGAACTATTCCCGTCTTCCAGGAGCTACATCTCATGTAAGTAAGAAACTATAATAAATAATTATAATATATTGGAAGTTCTGAAAAAGTAAGTTATGCTTCAGTATTCTCCTCTCTTCTATCTGTCTCTCTTCATGCAGGAGACAGTTTCGACAAATACATGGGTGTAGGCTTCCCTTTGCCTAATGTAAGAACAATATAGACATTTTCACTTTTTTGTTTGTTACCCTTTAAGTCTGAGGAACATTGGGTGGGCATAGTAAGATAAGAGCCAAATGATGGCAGGTAAGGTATATGAATCTGGGATTAGGAATCAAGAAAGAAGTCAGGCTTACCAGAAACTGGAGGGGTTAACAGGTGGTTGGGGTGTTAGGAACTAACTGGACATGGCCAGGGTGGATTTTTATGTTGCCTAAATTTACCGATTTAAAAAAAAAATCTTTTCTTCTGAGTAATTTGTGGACTCTGGCCTGTAGCATTAGACTGATAATGGAAACACTCTGTGCTAAGATATAATGTTCTATGTTACATGATCTGCTCTACAGTGAAAAAGCGAGCGAAGACCACAGAGCAAATCTCTTTTTCTTTTTTGTGAAAGTTTGGATTTTCACTTTATTGTGAATATGCACCTGTGCAAAGATGGAAGAAGCAGAAATTCCATGGTGCTTGAGAAATGCCCTGGACCATTGCATTTTTCTGCTAACACTTGCCCAGGGTATAATGTAAGTGATTATAATCTCTGGGGTGTGCCTAAAATTCTATTAATATTTTGTACTACTGCCCATATCCTGTTCCTGTCTTCTTACTGCTACTAACTGCCCACCCAGCCTTCCACTTGCCCCTTTTGAATCTGTCTTAAACTCTGCTGTAGAATCCTCCCATCATGACTCCTCATTATAATAGCTCACAAAATTCTTTTACTAACCGTCACTCTTACTCACCTCACTTCACCATCACTTCACTTGTGTCTCTATAGGATCCTGGTCTTCACCTCTATTCTTGGAGCCACATCCTTTTCACATCACCCACAGCCACTGTCAAATCTGTCATAACTTTTCTTTATTGCCACTCCTTAACCACATTATTTTACCCATATTATTCCATTCTTGAATTCCTGCATATGGAAGTCTCCCTTATCTTCCTTCAAAATGAAAATTCTACCTCTTGAACGTGGTCCACTCTTAGAACTTACTGACAACACATTGTGAATAGCAGCCCTGCTTTGGTGGCAGTAAGTGAAAAAACTTGTAAACCCCCCATACAAGGCACAAAGTTCGCAGTGCAGTATGTACTGCAGGTGCAATAATCCATAGCAACCGATAAGATGGTTACTCTGAAAAGGTGGCCACTAAATGATACCTTTTAATTGGTTGCTAAAAGTCATAAAAACCATATCAAACTTTGCACTTAAAGGAGAAGAAAAGTCTGTTTTCGTTTGGGGGTTGCCAAATGTTAGACACCCCCAAGTGATTGTATTGACTTACCTGAAACCTATCATCAGAAAACTGCACCAACCCGGGTTATACCAGTCAGCACCACGGAGAGATCTTCTTCCTGTTTCCTCTTTCTTTGTGCGGTTCCGCATGTGCAGTAGAACGAAAAGCCGAACTTTAACTAAAAAGTCAGCTATTTCGTTCTACTGCGCATGTGTTTGCCTGGGGAATTTTGAAGAATGAAGAAGAAGATCTTTCTGTGGAAGAAGATCTCTCTGTGGCGCTTGCTAGAAAAACCATGGGCCGGTGCAGTTTTCTGCTGATTGGAGCACCGGCAAGGGGTTTCAGGTAAGTCAATACAATCACCTGGGGATGCCTAACATTTGGCATCCCAAGTGCAAAAAGACTTTTCTTCTCCTTTAACCAATTTATAATCCCTAATACTCTTTGAAGAGCATTGACAATCATATTCTTGCAGAACCAAGTTTAACGCATCACACAGTCAAGAGATCACAGTTCCTTGACATATTGTGTGCCATATTGCACATGGCAAAAGTATAAGGTATTTATAGACAGAGAAAGAGAAAGGCAGAGATAGTAATTTAGATTAAAAAAAGATGATGGATATATAGATGAAGATGATAGATTGATCGATAGATAGATAGATAGATAGATAGATAGATAGATAGATAGATAGATAGATAGATAGATAGATAGATAGATAATAGATAGATAGATAGATAGATAGATAGATAGATAGATAGATAGATAGATAGATGATAAATAAATAGACAATAGATAGTGCTATTCCATATTTTTCAGCAAGTCTTCTTTTGCATCCCTTTTACGTCTAGATTTATTATGTTGTGCATAATGAAAATAGTAATTACTTTTTATGAATGCCTTGAAAAATAAACTATTACCATAACATTCTTCTCCTTCCAGTACAAGATTACTGTATTTTGTGTTTTCTGGGAAACATTTATCCTCACTAATGAAACACAGAAACAAAAAAAGACCAAACAAAACAAAACATGAAACCTTAGAGCCTCATTTATTACTAGTACAACAGGGCACTCTTAATACAGAAAAAGCCATTTAATAGAGCTCTGTCTGGAATATATAATGGATGGGAAACATATTAATGTGGATGATTCTTTGTCTCTGAAAAATAAACCATGTTTACAAATATTAAACTGCAAAGTTGATTTATTTCAGAATGGAGTTTGTCAACTAAAATACAGTGTGAGCAGTTTGTTGAAGGTAGTTCTTGAAGTCGGGTAGCTCTACAATAACAGACTTTAATTATGGTATTTAATGCTTTCATAACTCTGCACTTTAATAGTTACCGGTCCAAGGACTCTCTGACCCTGCTTTATAGAACTTTTATATGGCACCACTTTCGCCTGGTATCTAAAACAAAAAAAGTACCATCTACATTTCCCACTCATAAAACTGACATTAAACGTTATTGTTTATTCCACTTTCTAAATGGTACTATTTCAATCAGAAAATAAGGCATATTCCCCATTGCTAACCCTACCACTGAATTTGTTATTATTGTTATTTTACTGCATATACCTGAAATGTCATGGCTGCAAGACCAGAAGTACAAAAGCAGGTCTGTGGAATAGGAAGATCAGATAAATAAGACCAATGATCCAAAGCTGTCAACCCCACTTTTTTTTTTTTCGAGAGTTATCGGATTTTGAACCTATATTGAACCTGGGTCGGACTGCATTTTATACGTTAAATTTAGCACTGTAATTGGTGAGGTGATGTTACCAATGACTGGCAAGTAATATGAAATATAAACAAGTGTTGCCTATCATAAAATATGTATTATTGAACAGGTATTTTTTGTGCTTCTGGAACAGCATAAATAATACAGGTATGGGATCCGTTATCCGCAAACCCGTTATCCAGAAAGCTCAGAATTACGGAAAGGCCATCTCCCATAGACTCAATTTTATCCAAATAATTAAAATTTTAAAAAATGGTTTCCTTTTTTCTCTGTAATAATATAACAGTACCTTGTACGTGATCCCAACTAAGATATAATGAATCCTTATTGGAAACACAACCAGACTATTGGGGTTATTTAATGTTTACATGATTTTCTAGAAGACTTAAGGTATGAAGATACAAATTATGGAAAGATCTGTTATCTGGAAAACCCCAGGTCCTGAGCATTCTGTAGTATGAAGCAGTCCACTATAATGAAAAAAGGCAGGCAGAAGATTGAATAATTCATGTCTGTTGCTCACAAAGGTTGTGCCTGATGGAGAACTCTACAGTGCTGGGTGCAATTTGAACTTGCTATGTAAGTGCTGTGCCTGTGGGCAGCTAAATGAAAATACCCTACTTGCACAGTTGTTGTACTCTGCAGCTGGAAGCATCTATGGGTGCTCAAAACAGGACATAAAGTAAAGTAGGTTTCCCTGCATTGCTGAATGCAATTTGGACACAGTTTTATCACCCCTGGACTGTTTTTACAGCAGTGGGTTAATAATTGCTATATCAGACAAAGATGCATGCACAGAAAAATGCAGAAAGCAGTATATATCAGCCCCACAAAATTGTATATATATTTTTTTTTCTGTATTTTGCTTTTTTCCATACATGTTATATATTTATATTTATTTATGCATACATTAGCGTGTTGCCAGCTAGCAAGCAGAAATCATATATGTTGTTCAGATATTCATTTGCACTCCATATCATCAGTTCAACATGACATTTTGTTCTGTTGTATGTACAGAACAATCATTCATACTGTGTCACTAAAAGGACTAAAGGAGGAGTTATCACATATCACGTATTAAAAGTTGGTGAGTCACGTTGAATAGCTATGAGTTTTCATGTGTCTTGGTGAAAAATACATCAAGGCTGTTTTCTCAATCGTTTTTTTTTTCTGCCTCTTGGTAACACGTTACCTACTGTGCAATATATTAGTTAACAACAAACTGATGCTTCAACCAAAACAGTTACCGTTAGCGCTCTCACAACATCATATTGATCAAAGTTTCAAATATCCTCTCCTTCTTTACTCCTCCTTTACTTATTTAGAAAGAAATAAAAGCCTTTATGTTATCTTTGTTTTGTCTAAGCTTTGTGTAGACCTGATGCATTCATCATTTCTGAGGGATCAATACATAATTTTCAGCACAGCAAGGCCCATAACAATGTTCACCAACTTTAAAACAAATAGCCAAAAAATAATACAGCAATAAATAGCCTAAGCGTAAGGGAAGTAGGACAATATGGTTACTTCCCTGTACATATACAATTCAAAAAATGTTATAAATTTAACTGAAGGGTAGCCATGTGTGTGTGTGTGTGTGTGTGTGTGTGTGTGTGTGTGTGTGTGTGTGTGTGTGTGTGTGTGTGTGTGTGTGTGTATGTGTATATATATCTATATATATATATATAGATATATATCTATCTATCTATCTATCTATCTATCTATCTATCTATCTATATATATATATATATATATATATATATATATATATATATATCCTGACAACAATTCCCTGTGGATAGAAACTTGGAAATGGATTATGGAGTAATAAAGATTTGTCAATTGGTTACAAGAACTTGATTGTTGTGAGTGCTTTCTCTCTCTCTCTCTCTCTCTCTCTCTCTCTATCTGTAGAATGCTATGCTACCCAGTTTTTTAACCAGTTTATAACCAGTTTCTTTTAGATTTAATATTAGCACAATTTTAAGATGCTAATATAATGAACTTTAAACAACAGCACTACCTGCTGGCCATTGCCAGAAGAAAATATCAGAAGAAAATATGAACTTCTTGTTGCTATGCTTAGGAAAGACTAGAGAAATGTCAGATGATTCTTCTCTAGTCTTTAAGCAGAAAAATAATCAAAAGCTCCCACTCTTGGGTATGGCTATAAATGGTTTCAGGGTTGGATTGACCTGCTCCCTGCTCTTGCTGCCCAGATTTCTGTCTCCGGGCCGAATGCTTGAAAACATGGTACATGCATGCGGACCTCGCGCGCAGGGGGGGGGGGGGCGGTCATGCTGAAGGTGCTACGGCTCAGGTCCGGAGGGGGAATTGCAGTAGGGTCAGGGGTCCCCCAGTCTGACCCTGAATGGTTTAGACACTCCAGCACTCTTGATCAACTCATATACAGGTTAGAAACTAGCTGTCACACCCCAAATCAGCCCAAAACCCAGAAAAGGAGTGCTGGTCAGGGATTACTGTGTCATACCTCCCCCTGGGACAGTTCCAAATTTTGACAGCTCAACCCCGGAATGTTACTGAAATGTCCTGACTTTCCCTTTGATCTCCGGCACTGAACACAGGACTGTATTTAGGTCCAATGCTGCCCTAGGTGGCGCGTGACGTCAGCCCATCGTGCGTGTGATGTCACATGCACGGACATCTCGGAAATTATGTCACACAACGAGAGTGACGTTCCACCAACCAGCCTGGCCCCCTACCCCTCACACACCCAGCTCTTTCACCTGATTTCCTATGGAAATCCGTGGAAGAGGCTGGGTTTTTTTTTTTTTTTTAATTAATTTATAGGCACCCGAGGGCCGCTCCATAAATCCTACCACCCTTGACACAGGACCTCAGGTGCCTTAATATAAATATGCCCCTGACTGAACAGCCAGAAAAGATACAACGTTTCTAAAACTCAATTGACTTTTGGCAGAGAGCCCAGAATATGCGGCAGATGCACTTTGATACATTTGTAACAACTTAAGATAAGCAAAGAAACAATTGTAACAATTTAAGATAAACAGGTCTCTTGGGGAAACTGTGACTTGCAACTTAAAGGGCAATTCACCTTCATTAGCAAAGCTGTGATAACACATAAAAAACACAAAAATCTGTTCAAACTTTTATAATCTGGCACATTTTTTTAAATGAACATGGTAATTAGGGGGTGTGGCCACAAAATGGGCATGGTCAAAAATGTTGGCGCAACTTGGGAGGTATGCTGTGTGCCAGGCCCATCTGAAGATTTTTTGCAGGGGTGCTTGGCACACACTAGTTATGCCACTGCTTAGTTATGTTCTGCTCATTACCCAAACACTCCAGCAATGAAAGGCTTAGTTTCTGACAATTGCCATATGGTTAAATAGCATTCAAACATCTTGTTTTAGCACACATAGATTTAAGCTACAGTTACTGCCATACACATTTTCTTTGGGACTGTGGGTTCATTTTGAAGCACATTTTTGCTGACATTACCTTAAACTTGAAATTATGCTTTTCAGCACTAGAGATGCAGCCCCCCCCCCCTTGGCCACCTGCTAGCAATGTAAAGGTAAGTGCAGGGGTGCAAGGAAGGGGGGACGGCCTTGCCCCCCTCAGACGACTTTAATGGGAGGATTACCCTGTCTGTTATGGTTGTTTTGCTTATGACATTTTATTTACAATGTGTTTCTTATTCACATGACTAGAAGCAGTTGTACTGACCAAACAACCTGTTGTCAAAGTATTCTTGGCTTGGAAGCAAAATTTAAAAATAAAAAATAAACATTAACATTCCTCAACTCAAAAACTGCAGTGAGCAAGAAGTGGCTAATCTCTGCTCCAAGCCTAAGTCTGAAATTCACTGCCTTACCTTATGAATGATCTGTTGGTTTGATCTTCTGCTGATTAAGTTTAATTGTATTGTCATCTCTGTCAAATTAAATAAAGGAGACGTTCGATCAGAATTAAACTGACACCCTGAGGACAAATATTGAAATGAATGAATATAGGATATTAGAATTACTAGAGCTAATATGCAATATGAATTTGTTACATTTGTCAATTAATTGCACTTTGTCACGACTTTGCGCTTCATTGAGTCATATAGGAATATTGATGAACACCAGTACCGCAATCATATCATTGAGTTTCAGAAGTAGCAAATGTGAGCTATCTAGTCAGCTAAAGTATAAAACAGACCTTCCCCGGTAATTGCATTGCTAGAAATTTACTTATGATGGAATCTCATGCATAATCAAACAGAGAAGAATATCTTATTGTAATCGCAATCCAATGTAAGATGAAATCCTTCATATTTCTGTCAGGCTCTGCTGGGATTCAAGCCAGGGACCTTTGGGTTTTTGATGCGATGCCTTATCCATTGGGCCAGGTGAGCAGCCTGTAGTGTTGCTCACTATATGTTACCTGGCCCCTGCAGCCCCAGCCTAGCAGCAGCCTGATTGGTTGCAGTCAGCCAATTAGGGCTGACTCTGCCCTTCATTAGACCAGCCCTCCAAACACTCCTTGCCGGAGCATTGTTTCCCAGACTAGCAGTGTGGCATTGTCCCTAGCTAAGGGTTTCAGCTCTAGCCTCCTTGCCTTGTCCTGTTCTGTTCTGCCCTACCTTGAACCTTTCCTCCTTATCTTTCCTGGTTCTGTTCCTGCCTTGTCTTTCCCTGCCAGTTCTGCTCCAGTCCTACTTTTACCTTGCCTTAACCTGTTTCAGCCTTGACCTTGACCTGCCTTCACCTTGAACTGACCTTGCCTTGCCTGTTCCTGATTTCTGCTTCCTGTTCTGCCTTTTACCTAACCCCTCCTGCTCTACAGTCCTCTTGCTATCCTGCTCTCCAGTCCTCTCTCCTTCTGCTCCAGTCTCCTTCTGTATCCTGTCCTCCTGCTATCTCCTTCTACTCCAGTCTCCTTCTGCTCCAGTCTCCTTCTGTATCCTGTCCTCCCGCTATCCTGTCCCCCAGATCTACACCCACACCGTTCTGTCTCATCCTTTCAGTCTGCCCCCGATCTGCGCCCTCATCATCCTGTCCTATCCAGTCGGTTCCAAGCCTTACCTTCGCCCTCTCTGTCCTGTTCTCCCTCTTTAACCTGTTCCTGCCTTCCTTTTACATGTTCCCTAAGCACATACAGCTCCTGCCTCAAGGACTCACCCTTCCCCCATCAGTCTCCACAGCGCCCCCTACCTAATCCTTGACAATTTCTAGCATTGCTTGCAAAGAAACTAGAAGACTAGAACATTTCTGGATCCTGGATATCTCCATAGCAGTTATTTGGCTACTTGTCCTAGAATTTACAATAGCTAAAAAGGTTTTGTAGGTCTCTGGGATAAAATATGAGGAGGAAAGTTTTTTGTATCTATCTAACCAAACCAGTTCTCAGCTTAGCTTGCTATGCACAACAGCCTATAAATGAGATCTGTCAGGTGTATGGAAGGAATTAATTATGGTTTTCTCTGCACATGTTGCAGAGGACAGAGATTTGAAGCTGGAGCTTGAGTATAAGCATTAAATGTGCTAGGCATTCACAGGGGGATGCATGAAATACAGTAAGTGCATATGGATGCCAGTACCACATAGAAAATAGGCCAAATGTCAAAAACCTACAAAAATGCAAAGTAATTAATTGTTTTAATACTGAAAGTTCTACTAATCTGACCAGAAACGATAGCAAACCAAAGTACAATTATATGACAATACCCCTCTCTATTTGGCCTGAAACTCATATGTCTATGGAATATGGATTGCAAGAAGATCCTACAGGTGCCTCATCTGGAGTGAACTTTGAGAACATTAAACAGCCTGGATCAGATCAGACTTGACCCTTCCCATTAGCTGTTAACCCACACTTTAAAGATCAGCCTGGGTAATTTGTTGATGATTTGTTTGTAGATGGGATATTCAAGCCCTTTGATCTGATCAGGGCTGATTTTGGCTTAACTCCAAATGCGTGGCTCCATTACTACCAACTCAAGCATGTAGCCAGGGCCAATGTATGGTATCACCTATCCAAATTTCTAAGTCTCCAGTGGAAAACATACTGGACTATTTAGCAAATATATGTGTAACGATATGTTATCCTGGTGGTCTAGTGGCTTACACTGTGGGCATTGGGGACACCCGCCGCATGCGTCCTGTTCCTTTGAGTGCCGGTCCCCGTATGGCACGTGCGGCAGCGCGCTTCCGTGCCGGCGTGGTGACGTGACGGCGCAATGGCGCGAAAATCAAATAGTATTTAAGGGGATTTCAGTGTTATAGAGATTGCCCGTTCTATTTGCTAGTTCCTAGGTGCTTTATTCCTACTGATTCCTTGTCTGACTATTCTATGCTCTCCAATCCTGATCCTGGCCTGCCTGACTATTCTAAAGCTGGCCATAGATGCAAAGATCTGATCGTACGAATCATCGTACGATCGGACTTTCCCATCTCCCGACCCGCCACTAACCATTCAGATCAAAGTCTTACCAGTCAGATTAGTTAAAGAACAGATCAGCAATGTTCTGCCCCTGACAGCAATCGTACGATATCTATGTCCAACCAAAGCTGGTGACAGTCTCCCACTGAAAATCGTACAATCGGCAATACACGCAGAGATATTATCGGCAGCCGACAGAAATTTTCTAACCTGTCCGATCGACCGATATAAAATATCAACTGTAATAAATGTAATCATTATATTAATTGTGAGGAAAACAGATATGGCACATTTATCTGGGGTCATTTACAAAGTTTCTTGCACCCAACCTGTTCTGATGAATTACGTGCTAGTGGATGAATTGGCACAAGGTGCATTAGAGGGAAACAATAGAAGCATCAATATTCACTAATGACTTGAAGGAATCATACACTGAGCAATGTTGACAAGCAGTGATTAAAGAGAGAGAGTTTCACAAATATGCAGCCAAAGCCGTAGAGTAATATTGAATCATACAAAAAACTGTGTGTACTCCTCTATTAAGTGTAGAAGGCAGCAATTATAACAATTCAATCTATTTATTAGGACATGATGAAGAAGAGCCTATGCATTTTGTGCACTTCCTCATACACTGCTAGTAGTAGAAGTAGCCAATGAGTAAGTGCCCCATTAGACATCATCATGTCCTAATAAGTAGATTGAATTCTTATAATTACTGCCTTCTACACTTCATAGAGGAGTACACATAGGTTTTGTATGATTCAATATTACTCTAAGGCTGGGGCTTCATTTTTGTGAAACTCTCTCTCTCTCTCTCTCTCTCTAATCACTTCTTGGCAATATTGTGCAGTGTATGATTTCTTCAGGTCATTAGTTACTATTGATGCTTCTATAGTAATTTTTTTATAAATACTGCCTTCTCCAATTCATTAAAGAGTTCACATAATTTTTATATGATGCATTATGAATAAACTTTGCTCCATCTAATACAGACACCTAAAGCACCATGCCAATTCTCATTTCCTCACAGCCACCAGTCAGTGAGATTAGCCAAATAACACTTCCAAAAATAACTTTTGCCAATGAGCATTTAGGGATCGTTTTTGTGGTTTAAATTGAGCTATTTTCTACTTCTGTTTGTTGGAGTCTACACAGGGGAGCTGATTTGCTACAGAGGTAAAATTTTCCTTTTAAGTTTTGTTGGGAAACTGCTTTAACTTCAGATCAATATAACTGACACGGCACAACAGAATGTTTTAATGCATATAGAACTCACTCATTTCAAATGTCAGCGTGTACCACTGACAGAATTTAATTTGTTTAGCTCATTTGGAACTTGTATACAATGCTAATTGCAATCAGAGCTTCATTCCCATAGCGGTGGAAACACAATTAAAATGGCAAGTAAGGTATGCTGTGCACAAATGAACTTGTTTGTTGCTGTTTCTAATTACCTGCAGATGGGAATGGTTCTGCAATTCAGGGTTGTGGCACTTAGTGTTGGAATAGAATGAAGTGGTAAATTAAAGAAAAATAACTTTTGGGTTTTATTCATATCGGTAGCAATCCATTATGCCTTAAAGTTGTGGCTGTATATGCAAATACTGGAACTTCACAATTATGTTTATGGTTCCTTTTCTCCTCGTCTTGATATTGTTTTAAACAGATAATGTGCGTATATGTTAAATACACAACAAAGGGGAAACAGAGTATGATGTTCATACAAAATGTAAAACATAAAATGCATGGAGGGGCAAAAGGGGTATCCTGAGGTGCAGAATAGTTAGTAGGAAACATAACAATCATGGTCATTGTCTGACAGGAGCACCTGGAACCCACCAGGGATACCATTGAGGCCCCAGCTGATGAATTCAGGGATAGCTACTATGCAACAACTATGCTGTGCTGCCTCTGCTATGTAACATGTGTCATGGGGCAGCTTTCTTAATGCAGGAAGTGAGAGGCAGTGCCTTTGGGTCTACAGCTTCAGAGAGGATCATCAGTCCAAGGCTCAAAATGATTGAGCCCCATCAGAATTTTCCCTGGTTCCTAATTTAGCCCTAATGGTGGTCAACCATACTTTACTCAGATCTATAATAGACAAAAAGTTACATCAAATCACTTTCAAATACTGTACGTGTTCCTTTCCAGCTATGCTGCTTTACATAAGCAAATAGAGTCGTAATTTTTCGTTTTTTTGCTTTAGTAGCCGTTTACACCCAATCACAATGGTACTCCCACATGGACTCCATCCTGAAAGTTTTGCAACTGTTGTTCTTAACATGGTAATCTCATGGCATGGGCAGCAGTGTTCAATGACCCTTTTTAGAGCCCAAATTTATTTAATCATGACTTCTTTATTCCACTACCTCAATCAAGTGCATGCAGAATTTTTAATTTGTTTGTAATAGTGCTGTGAGGGTCCACACACTGTTGGTGGGTCGTGAGTGGGTGCGGGTTGAGCTCTTATTTCTGTTCTCCCTGTGACCTTACTGTGCCAACGTCTCCTTCTAGCAGCCATTATTTGTAGAAGCACATCTGCCCTGTCCCTTTCATAATGTCAGAGATGGGTGGGTCGGGCAAGGGTCTATAAATAGAAGTGGAGGTTGGGTGCAGATTGTGAGCTGGCGGGTGCGGGTCCACTAACTAAGTTTGTAGGTATTACAACACAATTTATCTTTGTGTCTTTACCATCCTAGCTGGCATATGCCCGAATGTACACTCAACATCAATCAAACCCAAATTTACTTTTAAAGGGGATCTCCACCTAAAAATTATATTTTGTATTATGAAAGAAAATACATTTTAATAAGTCAAGCTGATTAACGGACCTGTGAGGAGAACTGAGTCCTGTGAGATTGTTTTAAAAATCAGACCAAGAGAACAGAAAGGGATAAACAAATCCTGTATCTTCAATAGTATTTATATATAACATTGTTTAATGAATGTATATTTAAATTTTCTTGCAATTGCCTACTTATCTTAAAATGAATCTATATACAGTATATATACTCTGTGTGTCTGTATATATATATATATATATATATATATATATATGTATATATATATATATTATTTTTGTTTTTTATTTTTTTTTCATTGTCAAAAAAGTTATGAAAAAGAAATGTATTATGAACCATGACAATGGAGTGATTTGTCCAAATTCATAACTACTGTAATGGTCCTGAAAGCTTGAAATATACCTTGGCAGCAGCAACAGAAACTCGTAACCTCATAAGGTTGATCCAGCACCGTTTGCAGATCACTGCAATACATTGTCAGCTAAATTCTTGTAAAAACTTATAGAAAAGGTGCTGATCTTTCTGAATAATTTACTTTATTCCTACTTGTAGAAGCCCTTAAAGCTAAGTAAAGAAGAATAGCGGATGTGAATGCAATGGTATTAATGTTATTGAGAGCCCAAGAGGTCAAAATTCATGCCATTCTTCTCCAAATACCTGCTTCATAATCTGAATTCAGACATTTACTTCCAAAGTGCTTATTGAACATGCCAAGAATCATAGCTTAACAATAGACTTTGTTTAATGAAGCTTTGCTCCCATTCGCCTCTATGTGGTGTAATAAAAGCCACACACCATTATGACATTAACTGACTTAGTGCTTATGCCAGCTATAGAATTTTCAGTTCAGAAGAAATAGACATTAGTTGCAACAGCCCTTGGAAAAATATACATGTAAAAAGCATTGAGCTTCACTCCTGAAATTTAGACTAACCCTCTATTATACTTATGTAGAGACCCTGAGATTTGGGTGTATTTATTTCAGGCAGTGTCCCCATGGCAATATGACACCTAAGGGTCCTTTAGTTAACTCAGGCAGCTATGTCCCTTGTTGGGTCCACATTAGTTCATGGAGATTGTCCACTAGATGGCACTGATTGATAATATAAAAGGGTTTTAGCACCATGTGGTCTGGGTCTGTCCTGGGACTTTACCTCTCTTAAGGTGGCCATACACGGGCCGATAAAAGCTGCCGACAGACCGAGTCGGCAGCTTATTGGCCCGTGTATGGGGGCCCCCGACGGGCTTCCCCGATCGAGATCTGGCCGAAAGTCGGCCAGATCTCGATCGGATGGGGTTAAAAATCCCGTCGGATCACGACCGCATCTGTTCGTTGATGCAGTCCCGCGATCCGACCGACCGTTTGCGAACGTGAAGGATCCGATCGTTGGGCCCTAGGGCCCACGATCGGATCAGCCCGATATTGCCCACCTCAAGGTGGGCATATCGGAGGGAGATCCGCTCGTTTGGCGACATCGCCAAACGAGCGGATCTATCCGTGTATGGCCACCTTTAGAGGTACTTCAGGTCCAGGTCTGCCGGTGAAGTTAGTTAAGTGTGAGTTAGTGATAGTGAATACGGTAATAGTCACTCTAGCAGTGAGAGTCAGCACAGGGTAGCTAGTGAACAGATGTGGCTCCAACGAGGAGAAATAGTGGGGTTAGGACCCCGTGGTATGTGAACCACTAGAGCAGGGACTACAGTGGGTGAGTTGAGGACCAGATAGGGTGCCAAGACCCAAGACCCCAGGCTGAATACAGTGGGTGAGGCGAGGACCAAGTCCGGTGCCAAGATACAAGACCCCAGGCTGAGAAATCCATGCCTTAGTGTTCATCCGGAGGGATAGTGCCTAGTGAGAGTGGTAACTATCTCCTAAGTCTATTATTGCTGTTAGTTTGATATATTGGATATTAGCTCATCTGGAGCACCTTGTACCCCCTGGAGGGAATATTGCTGTTTTAAGCTATCCTATTATGCCTGTGAACATCTAAGTACCTGTGAACTACTCCATTGCAACAGTTCTCCGTTAATAAACAAGTTTATGTTACTGCAAAGAAACTTGTCTGGCTGATTATCCTGCTGCATTGATCTACACCAGATACCGGGAGTTGCAGGGAGTTGCACAGGTACACTGGGGTCCAGGGCACATTACATGCAGTTTTAGCCTGTTTCCTTGTTCGTTTGATTGTTTCACCCTTAAAACAATAACGCACAGGTTGATTTGGGTTGCTCTAGCCTACCTGACTGTTTTATAGACAGAAGCCAAATTATGGAAAGATCCCTTAACTGTAACATTCCAGAACATTCTGAATAACTGTCCAATGGAACCGCAGCATGAGAGTACTCACAAAAGTATTTTTAGAAACCTTGAATAGTAGGGATTTAATTTAAAAAAACACAAGCCGCCAGAAGAAACTCATAAGTCAAGGCTGGTGAAGTTCTATAAAAGTCAAGCAGTTCCCAGTGTATTAAAACATTCAAGTTCAGCCTCATTGAAGATGAATGGAACAATGTGACTCAAGTATTCGGTTCGAATAACAATGGTAAAATAGTAATGCTTCCCAGGTCATAAAGCACAGAAACAACCAACATGTATGTTAAAGTACTAGTAAAGTCAATTATCCGGAAACCCGTCTAGAAAGCTTTAAATTAAGGCAAGGCCATCTCCCATAGATTCCATTTTAAGCATATAATTCTAATTTCAAAAAATATTTTCTTTTTTCTCTGTTGATCCTAACTAAGCTGCATGAATTTGGCAAACACTCCTATTGGGTTTATTTAAGGTTTAAATGATTTTTAGCAGACTTAAAGGAGAAGGAAAAGCTTTGTGCACTTGGAGGTGTCAAATGTTAGGCACCCCCAAGTGCATGTATTTACTTACCTGAAACCCCAGGCCGGTGCTCCTATCAGCAGAAAACTGCACTGGCCCGGGGTTCTTCCAGTGAGCACCGCGGTGCGATCCTCTTCAAATTTCCAGAGACAAATGCATATGTGCAGTTGAACTAAAGTTCTAGTTTTTAGTTAAAGTTCGGCTTTTTGTTCTACTGTGCATGCGCAGCCGCACGAAGGAAAGAGGAAGACGGAAGAGGATCGTTCTGTGGTGCTCGCTGTATGAACCCCGGGCCGGTGCAGTTTTCTGCTGATATGAGCACCAGCCTGGGGTTTCAGGTAAGTCAATACAATCACTTGGGGGTGCCTAACATTTGGCAATCCCAAGTGCACAAAGCCTTTCCTTCTCCTTTAACTTATGGTGATCCAAATTACCCTTTATCTAGAAAGGTCCCAAGCCAAATGGGTTGCTCCAGACCCACCTCAAATCCAATTCAAATGGCTCCCTTTATTTTCTGGATCTTAATCATATAAAGATTTGCTCACAATGAGTTGTCCTTCTAATTAAAATTTACATTCAGAATCGATAACTTGAAAGTTGCAGACGACTGTATGTCAATTTGAGGTTTAAAAACAACCTCTTATTGAGATTATATTCTTTCAACAACAATATTAAAATGATCAGTTATCAGGCCACTGGTGTGGTATGGAGAGTGAATGATGTTTGCTGGGCTGGTAAATGATCACATTGCTGAGAATGCAGAGCTGTCACCGGGAACTGTGCTTCCAGTAAGAAAGTAATAGCTTTCTATCATTACCCATGATTAATTACAATACAAATATGTGCAGTTCTATTTTTGTTATTTATTTTTAGGAGTGCTATATTTCACTTTTTTCTTTTCATTTGCTGTATTACTTTGGGGTGGTAAAAATTGCAATGACAATTAGCAGATCCATAAAGAGAAATGTGTTAGCAGTCATCATGGTCCTTTCTTGGAAGTGATGTACAAGTAAAAAGATGAATGATATATTTTGCTGAACCAATACAATAAAGATATCAGAGTCTGATCTTCCTCAGGCATAAATCTGTAGAAAATCCCTAGAGGAAAACTATTTGAAATATTATCTTTTCAACACTTTACAACCTGTTATCCAGAAAGCTCTGAATTATGGAATGGTCATCTCCCGTAGACTCTATTTTATCCAAATAATCCAAATTTTAAAAAAAATCTTTTTTTCTGTAGTAATAAAACAGTACATTGTACTTGATCCAAACTAAGATATAATTAATCCTTATTGGAATTAAAACTATTTGGTTTATTTAATGTTTACATGATTTTTTAGTAGACTTAAGGTACAGTATGAAGATCCAAATTACCGAAAGTTCCATTATCCAAAAAGCCCCAGGTCCCGAGCATTCTGGATAACAGGTCCCATACCCGTATTAGGGAAAGTACCATGGAAGATATAAGAAATGAGACATTTTATTAATAATAAGGGGAGCACAAACATTTGGAGTGGTTTCTCAATGTATACTGTTTACTGCACAAAAAAGAGACAGATTTATCAAGGGGCGAATTGCGAGTTCATGGGAGTCTGTAAAAACTCCCATGAACTCCCATGAACTCAGAAAAAACAAAATGTTTCAAAAATATAAAATTTTTCAAATTTGGGTGAATGGGATCGACAGCAAACTCGAATCGAATTTGAATTGAATTCGAATCATATTCGATTCAAATTTTTTCACCAAAAAAACTTGATTTGTAGAATGGCTCCAAAAAACTCCAGGACATCCCCCATAGGCTAAAACAACAATTCTGCAGGGTTGAGGTGGCGAATAGTCGAATTCGAATTCTTAAAGGGCCAGTACATGATAAATTTCGAAATTCAAATTTGATTTTTTTTTTTAAAAAATGTAATCAAATTTTAACGATTCCATAGTCGAATTACACTAAAATATATTCAAAAATTCAAATTTTTAAATTTGAAATTCGAATTCAAAATTCGAATTTTCACTTCGAACCTTGATAAATCTGCACCATAATGACAAATCATTACAAAAATAACAGGAACTTTGAAGAAGAGGTTACATTTTGCATCATGAAAAGCTCACCCCAATGCTAAGGTAAAATATCACCACTGTCCTGCTCTCCTGTCTATACAGTCAGGGGCTTAACTATAAAATAGAGAAAAGAAGACCCCGGGTAGTGATGTGCCCTGTTACTATTTGCTGAAAATTTTGTAGAAAAATCAGCAAAATGCCAACATTTTGGAATTAATATCTGCTTTTTATTAGCACAATAATGCATTTAAGTAAGTGGGCATTTTTTTCTCATGCCCAAAGTATTGGAGTCAATGGGTGCATTGTTTCTTGCAGCAAAATGCATTGAAGTCAATAGCTGTTTTTTCTTGCACCAAATGCATTGGAGTCAAATGGGTGTTTTTCACACTTATCTTGTGCATGCAAAAATGTGGATTTTATTCCAGCAAAACAGCAAAATTCTAGCAGGGATTCAAATCTCAAATCTGTATCAGATGGAAAAATGTGCTCATCCCTAGACTCTGGGAATTCAGTCTGACCGAGAGTATACATGTATAAGGGCACCAGTAGGATATTGACTAATAAGCAATTTAAGTATAAGTAAATTACTTGTTCACAGACTTTATGCGACCCTGAAAATTTTTTGTGGAGTCCAGTAATTTCTAATGAAGCCATTGTCCAAGCTTAATACCACATATCCAGCAATTCTAAACCAACAGTAACTAACAGTAGGATTATTCCTTCATTTTTTTAAAAAAAGCATTTTTAAAATAAATGTCTTTTTCCATCTTTCATACATCTTAATTTAAACTTGCATGTCTTGGGAGTTCCTGACTTCAGCAATTGGAATATGGAGCACACGGCGGTTTTGGAAAAATCAAGCCTTCTTTATTGAAAAAATAATATTAAAATCATCAGTGCAGTACACATGTGGACACGACCTCCCCCACACTTGACGCGTTTCGTGGCATCTCGCCACTTCCTCAGAAGCATAGGAAGTTCCTGGGATTCAAAAAACCCTAAGCAATGTTTGCTTTAATTAAATGGGAAAATGGCTGAATACATGTAAGAGTAATATGGAACATTGAACTGAAAATGTCATGCTGAAACATAAACATAGGAGAGCATAAAATGTAAGGCATGCTATACACTGATAGCCCAAAGGTTATTTCTATTTAGTACAAAGTCTATCTGAATTATAGATTGCAGGATGCAGTCTCTGTCATCATGTGGGTAATTACAAGTGACATAAAATGTAAATGAAGGGTACCTGTGCTATATTTTTATACATGATCATTTTAGAGAAGATAAATTGAAACAAACAAAAATTTCCGGTTGGTAAACTGTTTTTGTTTCATCTATTCATTGTCTAGCTAACATTTTTTATACTGCATATGTTACATTTAGACTCATTTAAACTTATTAAGGCTGCTCGGTAGGTTTTAGGTGGCGAAGTAGGTGGTCGAAGTTTTTTTTAAAGAGACAGTACTTCGACTATCGAATGGTCGAATAGTCAAACGATTTTTAGTTCGAATTGTTCGATTCAAAGTCATAGTCGAAGTTCGAAGTAGCCAATTCGATGGTCAAAGTAGACAAAAAAAACTTCGAAATTCAAAGTTTTTTTCCTTCTATTCCTTCACTCGAACTAAGTTAATGTGCCCCTTAATCTTACCATAGACATTAAGATTTTTTTCTCCTTCATAAAATATTTTAGTAAGATTCAACAAATCTGACAAATTATTTTGAGGTTAGTGGGCACCGAATGAGCATGCATCTAACCATTTTTTGTCCGTCTGCGGACAGAAAACTGATCAATCAAGTTAAAAAATTAACATTGTTCACAGTGAAATGTATCCATTGTGTTTGCAGGACCAAGTAACTGGCTACCCACAGGTTTCTTAGCTTTAAAGGAAAACTATATCCCCAAAATGAATACTTAAGCAACAGATAGTTTATATCAAATTGAATGACATATTAAAGAATCTTACCAAACTGGAATATATATTTACATAAATATTGCCCTTGTACATCTCTTGCCTTGAACCACCATTTCGTGACTCTATCTGTGCTGCCTCAGAGATCACCTGACCAGAAATACTACAACACTAACTGTAACAGGAAGAAGTGAGGAAGCAAAAGGCAGAACTCTGTCTGTTAATTGGCTCATGTGACCTTACATGTGGTTTGTATGTGTGCACAGTGAATCTTACGATCTCAGGGGGCGGCCCTTATTTTTTAAAATGGCAATTTTCTATTTATGATTACCCAATGGCACATACTACTAAAAAAGTATATTATTATGATAATGGTTCATTTACATGAAGCAGGGTTATACACATGAGCTGCTTTACTCAGTATCTTTTAATAGAGACCTACATTGTTTGGGGGGTATAGTTTTCCTTTAAAGGAGTAGTAAAACCAATCCAAAGCATAAAAAATACGACACTCTGGATAAAAATAGAGGTGGTTTATTATAACAGGTCACAGACCAATATTACCTAAAGCATTTCAGAAGGAACTTCCTTAATCATAGGCTTAACAAGAATATTAAGAAACAGTAACACCAAAAAAAATTTTTGGAATGTCAATATGTGTTGCCCTGCAACTGGTACAACTGGTGTGTTTGCTTCTGAAACTCTACTTTAGTTTATGAAAACAAGCTGCTGTGTAGCCATGGGGACAGCCATTTAAGCACAGGACACACAGCAGATAATAGATAAGTTCTAAAGAATCCCATTGTATGCTACATAGTTTATCTGTTATCTGCCTTTCTCCTTTTTCAGTTTTGAATGGCTTCCCCCTTGGCTACACAGCAGCTTATTTATACTGTATAAACTAAAGTAGAGTTTCAGAAGTAAACACACCAGTTGTACCAGTGCAGTGCAACAAGAGGTTATATTTTCATTACTTTAAAACATTTAACTTTTTTTTTGTATTACTGAAGTTGCTTTTCTCTGGACCCTGTCTAATTCAATCCCCTTATAAGTGCACTGTGGAAGAATAACTCCTACTCCTGAAAATATATGCCCCTTTTATTACTACTTAAAACAGTAATTGAGTTTTTCTTTTTTAACAATTTAGAAAAGGTTTATTTTAATATGAAAAGCATGATTGTAGTACGGAAGGGAAAGCGGAATTGCAGTACAGGAAAGAAAGAGTGATAGTAGTATGAAAGGTAAAGTTGTTCTGTTCAGCACCATGGACAGCAAACAGATCAGCACTGAATGATCACGTTTCTGAGCATGACAAAGGTGCTCTGTTAAGCATTTGAAGCTAGCCATTCATGTAAAAGTCAATTTGTTTGGTGAGGTCTTTGCCTAATTTGGCCACCAACATTTTAGGTCTGGAAGGACTGAATCTGCACTTTATATTGGACCACATAGGGCCAATTTAGGACGACAAACCTCTCTGAATTGAGGGATAACATTTCTATGCAAGGAACTTTGGAGGTATGCTTTACACTGGCATTATAACAAGGCACGACTCAGGTTTTGTATACCCTACAGTCATAAAAATGCAACTAACTGCTCATATATAAAGAATCATTCAATGGCAAAGATTATATATGCCAGATTATAGATAACAAAGTTCACACCTCTCATTATGCAGTTACAGGCGCTTCAGTGGTATTAGAGAATGGCACCCCCCTACAGGCAGGACTGTATTTAGGTCTGGAGCCCCATTAGGCAGTGGACCTAATAGCACCCCACAACATACAGAATAATGTCTTGCACACGGGCGTGTGTGACGCCACTTCCAGGAAACGTCATTTCCGGATAATGGGTGACTGGAGATTTTTTTCTTTGAACTTTTTTTCAATTAAAAAAAGGGTACCTATATATAAATTCATATACAATAAACAGTCAGTACACATGGGTGTAGGTTACCCTTCCCTGAAGCAGCACTTTACATAAATTGTACATATTTCATCATTCCCTTATAATCTAAGGTCACTTTCACATTCACTAGTGTCAGTTTTAGCAGGAGTCAACCTGTCCATGTGTTTTGAAGGAAACTGCAGTATCTGGAAGAAACCCACACAGATACAGGGAGAACATAAAAAATCCCTTCGGGAGTGCCCTGGCTGAAATCTAACTTATTACTCCAGCCCTGCAAGACTGCAGTGCTGTCTACTGAGCTACCACACTGCCCCATACCCCTTTAAATATACTGGAAGAAATGAACCAAGCAGCTCTACAGTAAAAACAAGACTAAAATGCTATATTGCAAATTTGTGCACATTCAGAATTTACTTTTTGCATTTCCCAGTTTGTCTATCCTTCAGCTTATATTAGTAACACAAATGTATTTCTGAACTGTTCATTTAACCAACTAAGCCATTTTCATTTACAAAAATAGTTTAAAAAAAACTACCATTTCCCACTAGGTTCATATCACAGACCATCAAAGTGATTACACTGGCTCAGAGAAATATACCGAACAGTTATCATGGCAGCACATGCTGAGAAACCATTAAACCATGAACCCCTTTGCCTTGTTTTGAAGCTTGATTATTGTGTTTATTACTAATGGCCAGATTGCATATAGCTATCACTTGAGTTAACATTTGTGATCACAGTTACGAGAAAAGGTCTCCGTGGTGAGACCGACATAGCCTTTACCCATATTACATTCATTATCACAGCAGATGTCATTGCAATCATGAAGAATGCCCGCAAGTAATATCCCATCTTCACAGCTTTTTAACAAATGTTCACTCACCTAATAATAAATGTGGGCCCACAATGTTCACTATACAGTACTGGTATGGGATGCATTTTCCAGAATGCTTGAAACATGGGGTCCTCCAGATAAGGTTTTTTTTTCTGTCATTTGGATCTTCAAGTGTGCTTAAGATCTTTAAGTGTGCTTAAAATCATTTAAACATAAATAAACAGGATTGTTTTGCCACCAATAAGGATTCACGTAGTTGCCGGTATAAGACACTGTCCTATTATTACAGAGAAAAGGAAATGATTTAAAATATTTGAATTACTGACTTAAAATGTACTCTTTAGAACATTGCCTTCCCATAATTTGTAGCATTCTTTTTAGGGTGGCGTGAACAGTAACAATTGTCCTGGGTCCACACAGTGTCTGAGGCTGTTTGCACCTAGGGGCAGATTTATCAAAGGTCGAGGTGAATTTGAATTTTGAGCTATTTTTGTACTTCGACTAGGGAATAGTCCAAATTCGATTTGAATTTGAAAAAAATTCTAAAATAAGAATATCAAAATTTATCATGTACTGTCTCTTTAAAAATTCGACTTCGGCCATTCACCATCTAAAACCTGCCGAATTGCTGTTTTAGCCTATGGGGGACCTCCTAGAACCTATTTGGAGCCAATTGGTGGACTTTGAAAAATCAAAGTTTTTTTTGGGAAAAACTTTGATTCGAATTAGATCGAATGCGATATTACTTTGATTTGTGCGATTAGAATTCGGCCGAATATGGACCTATTTGATCGAAAATGGACCTATTCAGCCAAAAAAAAAACTTAACTTAGACTTGATTTCAGTTGGTCTTTTTGAATTTTGACGTTTTTCAAATTCGAAATTCAACCCTTGGGGGAAGATTTATCAAGGGTTGAATTTCGAATTTGAAAAACTTTGAAATTCAAATTCAAAAAGACCAACTGAAATTAAATCAATCAAATAGGTCCGTTTTTGATCGAATTCGAATCGTACAAATCAAAGTAATAGCTCATTCGATCGAATTCAATTCAAAGTTTTTCCAAAAAAAACCTTTAATTTTTCAAAGTCCACCAATTGACTCCAAATAGGTTCTAGGAGGTCCCCCATAGGCTAAAACAGCTATTTGGCAGGTTTTAGATGGCGAATGGTCGAAGTTGAATTTTTAAAGAGACAGTACATGATAAATTTCGAAATTCTAATTTTCAAATTTTTTTCAATTTGAATCGAATTTGGACTACTCCCTAGTCGAAGTACACAAAAATTAGCTTGAAATTCTAATTTTTTAAATTTGAATCTTCACTTCGACCTTTGATAAATATGCCCCTTGATAAATCTGCCCCTAGCTACTGTATGCAGAGGAAGTATAAAAGTATGTTGGTCCTCCTTTGTTTTAACTAATATATAAAGAAGAAAGTCTATTTGTGGATTTGTTTACATGTTCTTTATGCATTTGGACATGGTAATAAAGAATCCAAAAAACTGTTTAGGGCCATCATTTTGGCATTCCATATGATACAACCAAATGCAAGGGCCATCCTCCCAGAAGAAGTCAACTACTAAAAAAAACAACATTGATCTCACGCCTGCAGTACAATCATCATCTTCACAGCCCATTGTGGCAAAGGTAAATACATGTACCTAGGAAATTTTATCGTTTATGAGCATCAGCCTGCAATTAATTTACCCCAAAATGAAAGTCTTGCCCAGCTGACCAATGCCATTGCAGCTTTCCATGGTATTAAATAACTACTACTATATTGTATTATAGCAAACAAGATTTTTTGGTTGTTGATCTTGTGTATACAGGTCATTTGCCTGGCAATTCTGGGTAAAAATCCACTAACTTATCTGGCCCATCTGACCCTCTGAGCCATTCCACAGTACAGGTAAATTACTAAGCAATGCATTTTTTCAAATACAAAGCATTTACCACAGCATTAATGTGTATAGAATAATAGAGCCATTTCCAGTAGGAATTGAATTACATAGCATTGAATAGTACAACCAAGCCCAATGTTACTGAAAATTGAAAATGTTGGCATCTGTTCTAAAGCAGACAATGTTTTCATAGAGTAAATATGCACTTTTCCTTTTTTTAGTACAAACACTTACAATTTCCAGTGCATTTGCCTGATGTCCCTCTTCTTAACCCAAGGGCAGTCTCTTAAAGGGATTCTGTCATGATTTTTACGATGTCGTTTTTACTTCTAAATTACACTGTTTACACTGCAAATAATTCACTCTACAATATAAAATTTCATTCCTGAACCAGCAAGTGTATTTTTTTAGTTATAATATTGGTGTGTAGGCAGCCATCTCATTGTCTGGTCATGTGCTTTCAGAAAGAGCCAGCACTTTAGGATGCTTTCTGGCAGGCTGTTGTTTATCCTACTCAATGTAACTGAATGTGTCGCAGTGGGACTTGGTATTTTACTATTGAGGGCTGTTCTATGATCTACCAGGCAGCTATCTGGTTACCTTCCCACTGTTCTGCTGATGGGCTGCTGGGGGTGAAAGGGAGGGGTGAGATCACTCCAACTTGCAGTACAACAGTAAAGATTGGCTGAAGTTTATCAGAGCACAAGTCACATGACTGGGGGCAGCTGGGACACTGACAATATGTCTAGCCCTATGTCAGATTTCAAAATTAAATATAAAAAAATCTGTTTGCGCTTTTGAGAAACGGATTTCAGTGCACAATTCTGCTGGGGCAGCACTATTAACTGATGCATTTTGAAAAAAGAAAAATTTCCCATGACAGTATCCCTTTAAGGGTGTTACTATTAAACTAGTGATAGTGACTCTTTACTTCTTTTTTTCCAGGATCCACTTTACATGCATGTGCAAGGGTTGAAAATGGAAATAATTTGCTACATTTTTGCTACTGATTTAAAAACTAGAAACACTGAGTGCTTTTTAAAAATATATTTCATTATTTTAAAGATGTAACAACATTTCTGGGCAACACAGGCCACCTCAACAAATATGTACAATAGTACTGCCGTGGCAACATGGCTACCCTCACAGCGGTCTTTCAACTTATATTGGCACTTATCTTTAAACCTGGTTGGGCACATTATCTCAGACTATCACTGATGAAGGGAAGGTCTTATTTTATTCAGTTGTTACACATCCTGCTCTGCATTTGTCACTCAGATAACGTCTTTTATGGTTACATGTAGTTTGGTCACTCTAATTGTTTGAATTGATGTTACTTTTGTGTCTTTTCATTTGCTACATGGATTAGCCTGAATTGGTCACTTCCCAGCAGTCCATTCTATACATTGCATTGTTAGGTTTACAAATTTGGCTCATTGCTATGCAGGATTAGGAGTTTCATTACTATGCATGGGTTGTAGGTGGTGATGTAATTGGCGCCAATATTTGCACTGGGTATATAGATGGTTGTTTGTACACTATGAGGCATCTTGTTAAAGGTCTGAATATATGATTTTTCACAATAAAATTATTTTTTTTCCATTTTTTAAAGGGGTTATTCACCTTTGAGTTAACTTTTAGTATAATTATAAATAATGTTATTCTGAGACAATTTGTAATTGTTTTTTTATTTGTTGTTATTTGTCGTTTTTTGTGATATTTGTCTTTTAATTCAATAGCGCTCCAGATTGCTATTTAAGAAATCTGGTTGCTTTGGTTCAAATTATGCTATCAACTGTGCGTTGATTTGAAAAAGAACCTGGAATATGTATAGGAGGGGTTTGAATAGAAAGATGAGTAATAAACGGTAGTAATAGCAATACATTTGTAGATTTACAGAGTATTTGTTTTTACATGGGGTCAGTGATTCCCATCAGAAAGCTGGAAAGTCAGAAGAAAAAGGCAAATAATTAAAAAAAACTATAAAAAGTAAACAATGAAGACCAACTGAAATATTTCTAAAACTGTCCATTCTGAAACATACAAAAAGTTAACTGAAAGCTAAACCACCCCTTTAAGCAAGTCCTGCAAGTGCTGAGTCATTGCTGTGGACGTGCTTGCTGAATGACCACCCAAGCATGCACAGTTGGTGGATTTTTTTGCGTGTGCCCTCCATTAAAGATGCCATAGACTCCTATGGGTGAAAAAAAAATTGTAGCACATCAAAAATGGTCATGCGTCTGTGTAATGGGTCAGATTCGCCCATCACTTGCAGAAAATAAACATCTCAAAATAATATCTTTTCCACGTACTGGTCTTCTAAATAACACAAGGCTACTGTACTAACTAACCATGAGTAGGCTCATCCTGCTATGAGTCTGAGGATATTATACATGGAATTGCCACTGTGCTATTGTCCTTTGAGTTCTGGGGGTATTTATACGTGGAATTGCCACTTTGCCATTCTGCTATGCGTTTTGGGGTATTATACATGTATTTGCCACTGTGTCATCCTGCTGTGAGTTCTGGGGATATTTATACATGGAATTGCCACTGCGCCATCCTGCTATGAGTTCTGAGAGTATTATACATGGAAATGCCACTGCACCATCCTGCTGTGAGTTCTGGGGGTATTTTGTTAATGGAATTGCCACTGTGCCATCCTGCAGTATATTCAGGGGGTAAATGAGCATGGTCTAAAATGTTGTAGCAGTGCTGTATGTGCACCACCATTCTTGCCTCTCACCCTAAAAATCTGATAATCTTAGTCCCATACTAACTCAGGTGACACACTGACCATGTGTTGCAAAACAGTTATAAAGGTGGGTGAGGGCCCCCCAAACGCACTACCCTGCCTAGGGCCCCATTTAGTCTTAATCCAGCTCTGGGAAGATGGCCTTTCTGGATAATGGATCCCATACCTCTATATTCGTTCTTAGACTTGTTTATTTATTTCCTTGTGTTTTTTAATGCTGGTTTAAACTCCCCATTCATTACAGTGAGTGTGCAGTAACCTGCTTAGTTGCTGGGGTCAGAGACTCCCCTAGCTATTAATCTGTAAATATCCTGGCTGCCACAGCCCTAGCTTTGATATACAAAATATTCCCTTTCTACATGCTATGGAGCAGAAATTAAAACTTAAATTATGACAACAATAAAATTACTATGTAAATACATCACATATTTTTATTTTTACCCTCCCTATTCAAACATGCTACTTTGTGAGCTGCCCCTTCAAGTGTTTTCACTTCCTATGGAAATAAATCTGGTGTTCTGCTCTATTTAAAACCAATAGATAATCTCCTGGGCACCAGACAATTGATCGTATAATTTATCTGCAATGAACAGGGATGTTAGAATGTACCACATACTCATCCTCTACATTGTTTTTCCACACCTGAAGTGCACTGAAATACTGTCTAAATCTACATTCCTGTCAGATAATATTTTACAGCCAGTGAAAATGCCTCCCTTGGGGAGTTGTTATTTCTATGATAGTTTCCATTCATCCTGGAAGATGACTAACCCTTCATATGAAATCTTTCAAACACATATTATTTATTGCCTGTGAGTTTGCACAGTGTCTTCCTCTCTGTATGAAACTGTAACCCAGTAACTTAGATATATGTGCATCAACAGAGGTAACTCATAGGCTACAGGGGTGCACAGCAGGCACCGAATCCATCTTTCCTGAGCTGTCTTTGTATTAGTTATGATTGAGACAGAGAAAGGAATAGACTCTGATTTACAATACTGGCTCTGCAAGCTAATGTAGAAATTTATATTTCTTGTCCTTTTGAAACTTGGTATCCTTAACTCAACCCTACTGGCAACCCAAATGGCATTTAGCTTTTCAGCTGTCTCAGTAGAATCCAAGAGATTTCAGTTATGATGAACCAGAGTGGCAGCTCTCAAGATGTTTCAATGTAAATGATGGCCATTTAAAACATCCCTATCTAAAGTGCATTTATACTTATGGGTATCATCAAACATACCTACTTGGGTTGAGACATGGGCACAAGATTGATGCGTTTCACATGCATTTTTAAAAATGCATAAATACAATAGTGTAGCATCTGACATATGTTTTAATGAATATTATAAAAAATAGCATAAAAAAATTATCATACAAGCACGTTGTGGTCATATTTGCATTCATATTCACTAATATAAGTGTTTTTGCATTCAGATATTCAAATGTGTGTAGATGTTCCTACATGTATTCTGCAATTTTATATTTCTTGTAAAAAAAAAGATTGAAATGTAATTTGAAATGTAAAATGGAATTCAATTGGAATGTAAAATTTAATTTTATATTGGCTCTGCATATAAAGGAAGGGAATAAGCAGGATTAAAAACCAGGCAGATGATGCAACTGTTGCAAATAAAGGGCAATATCAAGATAATTGTGGTGCCAAAGAATGTAATTATGTTGAACTAGAGAGAGATTCTAATGGGTATTAAGAAATTATACATATATCAGAGTACATTTAAAATGATAACACTACATCAATATACGTCAACTGCAAATGACTGCACCATGTTTTTTACCAACAATGCAGTACTTGCTTCTCTTAATTCCAGTATCGCTGCAGTTGCCAGTGGGAACTGCACCTGACACAGTTGTGCCTAATGCATTGACGCAAGTTTGCAATTTGACGTGAATTAGATGTTATTGAACTAAAATTTTTCTAGTTCCATTTGATGACAATTCCATTGTCCTCCGTCAAAATAATGTGTGCGACCAAATCTTTAGATGCAAGTCTGCTGCTTCTATTACTGAACCGTCACTGTGAATCTGTGGGACCCCTGGCTTCCCCTGTGTCAAAAAATTAATTTGTGTCCTTTGTAACAAGAGATAGGTAGAGGTGCCAAGTGAAAATATACAGAAGTGAAAGAATCACTTTTTGATGCAAGTAACTTCAATTAACAGGATATTTTGTACAGTTTACTGCAGCCATTTTAGCAGTCCCGTAAATACATTTGTGGTCAAAAATGAAATTTTTTAGTATGTTTTAAAGACCAGCATGGGTTTATTGCCTTCAATGAGATGGTGAGCAGAAACCTAGACCATAGGGTTGCAGTGGATGTGATTTACTTTGATTTTAATACATTTTAAGTATTGCTTAGAAGTTTACTGATAAAATTAAAAAATATTGGCCTGTAGCATAATATTTGAACCTGTATAGAGAACTGGCTAAAAGATCGATTACAAAGTGTGGTGGTTAATGGAACATTTTCTAATTGGACCAATGTTGTTACTGGAGTCCAGTAGTAGTATGTCCTGGGACCTTTGCTTTTTCATTTATTCCTATTTGACACTGAGGTGAGGATTGTAAGTACTCTACTTATGATGATAATTATGTATGTAAAACAATAAATTCTATGCTGGATGTTTCACATTGAAAAGTGATCTCAGTAAACTGGGAGACAGCAAGGAACTGGTGGTTCAACATTGGTAAATGCAACATTACGCATTTGGGAAATAAATTCTAATTCTAGACAGTGTCAGTTAGTAAGCATCATTTACAAAAATATGGCAAGATGCATAGTGCAAAGCACAGATGTATCACACAAAGTAAATGGGCAATTAAGTTCGTAGGAACATTTGCTTTTACTGATAAGGGGCTGTGATAATTTTTTACATAACTTTTTTTTTTTTGATTATAAAAAGTTAGTGGTCAGTAAAGCAAACAAATAGTGGCATATTTATTTTACACAGAAATAAACAAAGGACAAGAGACTAGAAGAAAAGGCACCCTCATCTAAGGAAAAGCAAGTGGTTCTTTACTGTGTGGGGGGGCAAGGCTGGGAAGTGAGCTGCCTGGTAAGGTTTTTATGACATATATTTGTGAAAAGCAGCAGAGCATTTTAGACTGGTAGCTGTAATAATTCCCCTGCTCAAAATAAAAATAACCTGTGTTCATCCTGGCTTGCCTAAACTTACTTTAACAGCTGCAAACATTTTAGCTATCCTACATATAATTTAAAGCTGCCCATACAGTATGTTATCATTATCAATATCTTTATCAGTGTTTTTTGTGAGATGCTAAGTGCAAAGTCAACCAAGACATTTATGTGGCTCCTTTCCTCTTTATGCTGCTCGGAGTCAAAATGCTTCTGAATTATCTAAATAGTTCTGTTACTCAGTAGGAGGGTCTTTGATGATAATAATTAGCATCTGCATAAACATATGTTCAATAAGACTGGTTAAGCTTTGGTGTAGATTTTATTTCTAAATTATATTGTTTACACTGTAAATAATTCACTCTAACATATAAAATTTTATTCCTGGTCCAACAAGTATTTTTTGAATTGTAATATTGGTGTGTAGGCAGCCATGTCAGGTCATTTTGCTTGATTCTGTGCTTTTAGAAAGAGCCAGCATTTCATGGTTGAACTGCTTTCTGGTAGACTATCGTTCCTCCTACTCAATGTAACTGGAGGAGTCACAGTGGGACTTGGATTTTTACTATTGAGTGCTATTCTCATATGAACCAAGGAGCTGTTATCTTGTGTCAGGGAGGTGTTATCTGGTTATCTTACAATTGTTTTAGGCCGCTGGCGGGGGAGAGGTATGTCTTGTGGCAATGCAGCAGTAAAGAGTGACTGAAGTCTATCAGTGCACAAGTCACATGACTGGGGGCTCCTGGGAAACTGACAATACACTGTATGTCTAGCCCCATGTCCGATTTCAAAATGAAATATAAACAAATCTGTTTGCTCTTTTGAAAAACGAATTTCAGAGCAGAATTTTGCTGGAGCAGCACTATTAACTGATGGGCTTTGAAAAAAAAAACATGTTTTCCCGTGACACAATCCCTTTAAATAGGCAGCAAAGGTGATTGCTATTATTTATATTAATGATAAAAGATTTGTGTGTCTGTTTCACATGCTTCAAGATATTAAAAGATAACTTAGGTTTAACAAAGAAGGGGGCTACAAATGCTGCACATTATATATTGGGGTTCTGTACCAGCCCAAAGCAAGCACAGCCCCTTAACTGTGAAGCTTTGTGCCTCTAAAGGGGTTCCCAGTAGCTCCCCATCTTCTTTTCGGCTGATTCACTGCACATGCTCTGTGCTGCTGTCACTTACTGAGCTTAGGGACTGACTTGTACTGAAATATACTGTGTATATATATATATGTATATATATATTGTGGTAGAGTGACAAGGAAAAGGAGGAAAAAAGTCACTCTAGCCTTTAATTTCTCCCCAGGTACTGAGATAGGCTCCAGGAAGGGAGTTATGAAACAGAGAATCAGAGCTCTGTTTAAATACTTTAGTAGCCAGGGACTCCATTCCGCAGATCCAGTCCAGAGATTGGAGTTCACCTTCCACAGGAAAGCTGTCCTGTGGAAAGACTTTTTAAAGTTAATTAGAATGGGAGAGTGTGTCTCTCAACAGGGCACAGCAGGTAGGAGACCTGGCTGTGTTAGGAACTCCCAGAGGAGCTGGAGGTGCCGCCTGATCCTGCCAGAAGCAGAGGGAGCCCGTGGCTGTGACTAAGAGCCAGAGTTGTTGTCTGTGTGGGACATTGGAGAAAAGGTTCACTCCAAGACTGTGAGTACAGGGGTGAGCCATAACAATTGTTTTGTTTGCTGGTAGTCCACAAGGGGCCCAGCCTAGTCAGGGACTGCTCCAGAGTTGGAAGGTAGTGCCCAGTGGGCTAGGTTTTAGTTTTATGATTTTGTTTGTATGATAAAATGGTCACCCCTGTGTATGTGGATTATTGACTGTCTTTGAAAAGTGGGAAAATAAACCTGTATTTTCCTTGAAGTAGCTGTGTGTCCCTGTCTTTATGCTCCTTTTTCCTATGCTGCCTGCTCATCACTGACTAATCCCCCTAAAAGTTACGTGGTCAATAGTGATGGGCGAATTTATTCGCCAGGCGCGAATTCGCGGTGAATTTGCACGATTCGCCAACAGCGAATAAATTCTCGAAACACCCACGAAAATTCGCGACAAAAATTCGCCGACGTCAAAAAAAATTTTTCCGAAAAAACGGACGCCGGCGCCAAAAACGGGCGCCGGCGTCAAAAACGAGACGCCGGCGCGATTTTCGCAAATTCGCCCATCACTAGTGGTCAAGCCCCCAGCTTGTCACAATATATATAATATACAAGTCACAATATAATGCTAATTAGTAACTAATTCAGATTCTAATTACAGAGCAGCATGTAATTACAAGCAGGTATCACACTGTACCACAGACAAACACAAAACAAAATGAACAAAATACCATAACTTTATTCTACATTTTCTCTAGTCTGATACTATATAACATTACTGAATATTAGTAGCTAGCAAACACTGGGAAGGGCATTTCTGTGCAGGAGAAACAATGGTGCACTGCAGATTTGGATATGTGACTTGTGAGAACCAATTACAAAAGAACGCTGTTATGTCCCTTTGCTTTCTACTAAATTCTATGATAGCCATGATATTGACATAAGAACCATACAGTTTTCTGTTGCTTTCCTCCCCTTGTCAAAGAAATGCAGTTTTGAATTTGCTGCTCTCTGCTGGACACAGGGTGGAAATAATGCATGGATATTCCTTAAAAACATAAGCGAATAATTTCTCAGTATGGTTGTTACATATTAAGGGGTAAATGTATCAACGGACGAATATCGAGGGTGAATTAACCCTCGATATTCGACTGGGGAATTAAAATCCTTCGACTTCGAATATCAAAGTCGAAGGATTTTGTGCAAATAGTTAGATCGAACGATCAAAGGAATAATCGTTCGATCAAACGATTAAATCCTTAGAATCGAACGATTCAAAGGATTTTAATCCATCGATCGAAGGATTATCCTTCGACCAAAAAAAAGATAGCCAAGCCTATGGGGACCTTAGGCTAACATTGACTTCGGTAGCTTTTAGGTGGCGAACTAGGGGGTCGAAGTTTTTTCTTAAAGAGACAGTACAACTTCAAATCGAATGGTCGAATAGTCGAACGATTTTTAGTTCGAATCGCTCGATTCGAAGTCGAAGTTGTAGTCCAAGGTCGAAGTAGCCCATTCGATGGTCGAAGTAGCCAAAAAAACACTTCGAAATTTGAAGTGTTTTTTCTTCTATTCCTTCACTCGAACTTAATGAATGGGCCCCTAAATGTATACTTTTATCCACCATACTATCTTCCACCTCATTATATATGAAATGGAAATAACAAAATAGATTCTCCCAAGCTTTCAGGACATGTGAGCAATTGTTTAATACTCTGTATTAATGTATACCTCAATTAAAGCTGTCTAGTTAATATCCTTAGTGAATCTGAATCTGGTTTATGTCAGGCCCAGAGGGAACTTGAGGGCCAGGCTAGATATGAGTAAATATTTATTCAAATCCAAGAGACACTTACTCATTGTGGGCAAGAATCTTATATCCCTGGAGGATTATAGAAGAACAGATACAACAATCATCATCATTAACACAATGGTCCTTCACTGCATAAATCCCTTTGATGCTCCTCACTTATTACAGGTATGGTACCTGATTATAAGCAGGACCTGGGTTTTCTAGTCTACTAGAAAATCATGTAAACATGAACTAAATAATATAAATAAACTCAATATGCTGGTTTTGTTTCCAGTAAAAAGTTTAATTATAATGGAGTCTATGGGAGAAAGGCTTTCCATAATTTGGAGCTCTGGATAACGGATCCCATACCTGCACCTAATTTTTTGGCATCAGCACATACAGCAACAAAAATTTCAATGTCCTATTCAGAGTTACTATTTGTTAAAACATGGATTATTATGATTATTTTAATGTTAAAGTTGACTAACTGGAGGGTGTTTCACTTACTTCTACACCCCAGGTCCTGAGCATTCTGGATAACAGGTCCCATACATGTACAACAAAACAAAAATTACTTCCTGGGCACAAAATTCATGTACGTTTTATTCATCGTTTTTGCTTTCTCATATAAGAACAGAGAGCATCCTAATTATCACCATTAAAATAAAACAGTTGCCTGCCCAGTGAGCCCAAATGATTTTTGCATATTAAATATGATATTTATGGATGGCGCACCGGAGTGTGTTCAGAGTAATTGGAATCCTTTAACAGATATTCGGGCTAACAAGTACCTTAAAACTGGTGTACATTTCTTCTCAAGTCATTGATGCATTGGGATATAATAAACTATACTTCATAAAATCCTATTGGTTTATACTGATAATACATGAGCATTTGCATATATACCATATCAGCATTTTTACAGTGCATTATACCCTATCCTATATTATAAAATAAGAAAGAAAAGAAAAACACGTTTTTAGGGAGTTATTTTTGAAATGCGAATGCCAAGATCTTGAAAAATTCAAGTTTTTTTTTACTATAAAATCCAAATTTTTGGTGGAAAAGAATTTTTTTTTTCGAGATTTTATATCCTGAGGATGGAAAATGTCTGAATCTGAAAATCCTCCATCTCAGACCTGCAGAGTCACTGGGAGAGGCCCCTATACTATTAGTAAGTTTGTGTGGTCTGCACTGGATTTAACCAGAAAATCCAACTATTTCTGGCTTTTCGGGGAAAAAACAAAAAATTCAGACTTTTCGGGAAAAAGCCAGAAAAAATTGAGCGATTCGAGAAAAAATCCTAAAAAAATAGACGGTTTGATTTTATCATTTTTGTCCCAGATCCGATTAAATTGTGCTTTTTTGATAATAAATAAGGTCCAACCGTGGATTCTAGTTTGGTCTGACTTTTTTTATTTAAATACTCAGATTTTGATAAATAAGGTCCTTAATGTTCATATAAAAGTGAATAACCCAGTGCCATAGAATAGAGGGAAAACACACAAAAATGTATCAATGAATATATGCATGTTATTCATATAGTTTCATAAATGTGTACATAGCCGATAAAGATATCAACAGTGGAAGCACTATAGGATTATGACCATATAACTGGGAAGGTAATCTCTAGTGCTCAGGATATATTGTAAGTGCATTTGTGCAGGAATATTTAATTTGACTTGAGAGATAAAACACCATTTGAACACCTTGGGATAAAAGGAAGAACAAGCTAATAGAAGTAACTAATTACTGTTACTATTAGTTCAGGAAAAATGTGTGAGCTCTCACAAAAGAACATAAAACACAAATGAAACACTACTTACAAATAAAATATATACATTCCATTGAACAATTCCATATACCGTATATACTCGCGTATAAGCCGAGTTTTTCAGCACCCAAAATGTGCTGAAAAACTCAAACTCGGCTTATACGCGGGTCATACCTCCTTCCGCGGCCCCAGCAGGACTGTCTGTGACTGACTGTGTCGGCGCCGCTACCCACGTGGCGGCCATGGGCGCCGCCATTTTGGGAGCGAACGCCGGCAGGGAAGGACGCGCCGCCCGGAGCTCCTGGACCTGCTCCGGGCGGCGACACAGTTAGTCACAGACAGTCCTGCTGGGGCCGGGTCACGTTTTACTGTGACAGAGGGAAGAGCAGCAGACGTGAGGGCCGGGGTGGGGAGAGCGACAGATGGGGAGGGCAGGGGGGGGAAGTGGCAGAGGGAAGCAAACATGAAATAGGGGTAGACAGAGGACCCTTTAACAGGTACCTGCCCAGTGTCCCCCAATTGTTGCGGCCGGGTCACATTCACATTTTGAAATCTGACATGGGGCCCCTAGGCTTATACACGAGTCAATACATTTTTCCAGTTTTCTTAGGTAAATTAGGTACCTCGGCTTATACACGGGTCGGCTTATACACGAGTATATACGGTACTGATTGCATTCTATGGTCAAGGCCAAGCAGAAAGTAGCTACACCCAGCTGCTTTCTCCTTGACCACATATAGTAATACAAGTTTGAAGCTGATCACCTTTCACCATTTGAGTTAGCCTTGCATTGTGTTACGGTGGTTAGTAAACCAATGCTGAATGAGCAATCTAAAGCATCACACTGTTTATATTTGATCTGATTGGCTAAGAGAAAAGGTTCTTATATTTTAGTTTGTCCTCTTCTTCTTTTTCTTGCATTCTACACTCCAGGATTCGAATTTCCTTCTTTACTACTTTACTCATAGCTGGGTCCATTTCCAGAACTTTTTCAAAATCTTTCTTAGATTCCTCCTCATTCCACACTTCTGCATGTGCTTTTCCTCGGATAAAATACGCCTTTGTCAGACCTATGGGCAAGAAATAGGCACGTCAGGTTAAAATCATGTGGACATAAATACATAAGGAAAGGAAGAATGACATCACGATGTGCATAAATTAAACAAATACACAAAAATAAAATGGAATTGCAGCTTGGGTTCTGGATCCTACTCTAATAGAAAGAAGTACTGTATATGGCACAAGAAGAAAAGGGATTGATTTACTTATATTTAAATATTTGATTGTGAGGGAAATGTCAGAATCATAACCGATTCATTAATGTTACCTGTGGTTAATGGAACTAAAGCT
This sequence comes from Xenopus laevis, assembly GCF_017654675.1. Lineage (NCBI taxonomy): Eukaryota > Metazoa > Chordata > Amphibia > Anura > Pipidae > Xenopus > Xenopus laevis. The sequence goes on along the minus strand of NC_054374.1, from coordinate 40,800,546 downwards.
TTTAATTGGGCCTTCTGTTTACTATAAGAATACAATCTGTTAACGTCTGTGAAAAAAATCCAATAAAGGGATGAAATGAGCTTTTTGCTCTTTGGACTTCTCATAATTTCAGGCATCTCCCTTGCTGAAACAAACGGAGCTCAGTGTAGGACAGGGCCCCCAGCATCACAGAGGAAACATGCTGATAAAAACACAACTGCTCAAAGGTAGGCTGGCTGATAATGAGAGATTCTGAGATTTGTAGACAGCTAGAAAGGTCATATACTCTTTCTGTTACACATGAAAACTAAAAACATTAAATATAGCCAACGGTATTGTTTTGCCACCATGTAGCTTAGTTACCATCAAGTATCTACTGTTTTATTACTACAGAAAAAAAGGAAATCATTTTTAAAAGTTAGCATTATTTGCTTAAAATGAGCTTTATAGGAGATGGCCTTCCTGTAGTTCCAAGCTTTCTGGATAATGGGTTTCTGGATAAGAGATCAAACACATGCATTTTCAAAATAGGAGGTAACATTTTAAATGGCACTAATTTCTACATGGTGCATTGATTGTATTTTCTCACAGGGACTAAAAATGTTAGTGCCCGAAGTCTTGTGTTTGAACATTTAGCTTTTACTTTTAATAGGATTTGACTGGATTTAATTAATTAACCCCTAAGAAATTTGCAGAACATTATATTATTTCAGTTATACTTTGAAAGATAAATACACGAGACTTAAAAGCCAAGATTAGCACCAGAACTTGATTTATTTTGACCCCCTTTAGTCAAAAGAACTACAGTCTTTTGTGGGAAATATATTCCTGCCAGTGACCATTTATTTGTTCCACCGATTATGCAAATGTTTGAAACCCATTAATTATTATTTTTTGCTTCACTCAAAAATAATATTTGCATAATTATTATAATCTTTATTACACTCTTTTAATATTGCAACAACATATTATATAACATGATCAATCATTAGCAAACGTCCCTGTCCAAGTAGAGGTCACAGCTTAATTTCCATAAAACATACACACAAGCAAAACCATTGGCTTAGCCAGGTAAAAAGAAATGATTATTTGGCCCAGTCACCAAGATCAGATCTTTGCACAAGTGGACCGCCCATTTGCTGGGCGAAATCAGGCTGATCTCATCATTTACTGTAGGCCCCTGGCTAATAATCAAATCATATGGTGACCCTATAAAGAACCACTTTGGAGAGGACTGCATAAATGCAGCAATGCCTTCCTTGTCTGGTCATATTTCTAACCTATACAATAGATATCTTGCAAATTTTTTGTCCAGGTATCAGTGACGCAGGCTATCGGAAAGGACCCATAAGCTAACTACTTAGTAATAGTTGCCAGTTGTATTAGCCCAAGTTCTTAAGGAGATGACATGGACTGAAAGATGAAGACAAAACACTCAAAGAAAAATTATGCAAAAACAGGGAACATACAAATTCCATACTGACAGCACTAATCACAACTTTAGACAGGGGCATATTTATATTCAGGCACCCGAGGGCCTGTTCCTAGGGTGGCAGGTTTTGGGGGGCGGCCCTTGGGTGCCTATAAATGTATTGTTTACATTTAAATTTAAAAAATTGCCCAGCTTCTTCCACAGATTTCCATACGCCACGTGCGCATGTTGCTTGACTTCCCTTCCGAGACGTCTGTGCGTGTGACATCACGCGCATGACGCGCTGACGTCATGCACATGATGCGCTGACGTCACGCACGACACGCTGACATCACTCCCCACATAAGGGTCATGTTTAGGTCCGGTGCCTAGGGCAGAATCAGGCCTAAATACAGTCCTGCTTGCAGCTAGCTCAATAGTTTAAAATTCCACTGGTTCAAACTATTTCCAAGAATGGCTAAAACTGTACCTTCCGAACATCACAATATCAAACTCCAAATTTCGTTTGTCCCTTCATCTGTTTTTATAAATTTTCAATTAACTGAACTGTACATTAAATCCCAGACAGCAAAGAGTTAAAAAATACATGTTCCTCGGAAAAACAAACCAGTTTTGTCATAAGGCAGAAGTACATAGTGTTTCACAGTCCCACAGGGGAGGCAGCAGGTCATGAAATCATTCAGATCTGCTTTAGTGTCAAAGCCTAGTTTGTTTTGCAGTGTCAGATTTCATTAAGGTGTCGAGTCTGAAGCCATCCTGGGAGACCCAGGAACCAAATCTGGATACAGAAAGTGGGGATAATTGAAAGAGAATAAGCTGGAAGGGCACAAAGTAAAGGTAATGTTAACAAGAAAAACAGATACACATTGCAAACAGGAAGTAAGAGCGAGTGAACAAAATTGGACTTTGGGGATATACAAAAATAAATGTTTGCATTTCTGCTCTGGATTGTACTTTCGAAGCAAACGATGTAGAAAATAAACCAGCAGCAGTATCTGACTGTTGCAGGAAAAGCAAATTGTAAATCACCAGAAGGCACACAAAGGAGCCCTGTGGGGCTATGCAGTTAGAACAAATACAGAACAATGTCATGTAAACTTGCAGGCACAGCAAGAAATCTAGTACCAAATGTCTAGATCAGTGCCGACCAATGACTGTGCTTCTTCAACACCTATATGAATGACACCAGCAATTGTTATGTGAAATAAGTATCAAATTGAAAGACTATAAGAAAAAAAAAACTCAACTTTCTTAGTTGTTCTATAAGTAACTATAGCCAGTTGCCAATCCCATACATCAACTACTTGAGGAACCAATCATAAAGCATAAGGCACATGCATTTATTAAATACGTTTTACCCTCTCTCTGACATTGCTGCCTTTTTTCTGTATACCTAAAGAATTAAGCCATTTGCTTCTGGCCCATGTTATTACCTGGGTGGTGTTGGATTAGGTCACTTGTTTGTTCTATAACTTCATAGAACTCTTCTATGCGAAGCAGGCATTGACAGTAGTTTAAAACCAAAGTGTTAATCATCTTTTCCAGTTTCATCCAAGGTATCTCCCATGGCTTCTCCTGCAAACACAATGTGGAGTGACAGTGCAGGCATTAAAAAAAAGCAGTTCCTGTTCTACATTAAATTAGGTAATGTCCTAAGATCATTTGTACTAAATCTAAAAACCTGCGACTGCAGGTAAGTGTAGGAGACTACAGGTAAGTGTAGAAGAAAATTTGGAACAGATTCTGGTGCCAAGAAGAATATTTGAATCCATTCCAGTAGTCAAATTATAAAGGCAATCTACATAATTCAGTTAGTTGGCATTTATATATATATATATCAATATATATTGCTTAACCTACAGAAATCACCCCTGTATTTTGGTATGTTTGGTATTTTGGTACTTTAAAAAACTGTTACTCAATACAGCATTGATGAAAGGGACTATCCTTAATAATAGGTGTCTGTTTTTGTTTTAAATATCCTGCATATCCTGTTCTAATTACCTATAGAAGCTATATAAATGATTCTACCTTAGTCTGGAGATTCTTCAAACAAATCACCCCTTCTTTATATTTGTTGATTGCATCTTCATAGCGTCCAAGCTTAAAAAGCCTGTTGCCTTCTCCATGCAGGATGGGCACTACTTTCAGTTTTTCATCATTATTCAGAGCCCAGGTTTCTCGTTTGTAAGCACTAGGAGATTCTACCTGTAAGTTATACATTGGTTTTATTAGATTGTATTTTATCAGTACATGTCATGACAACCAACAATCCTCCTGAAAGCACAGCAGATGTTAAAACAACCCACCTTGCAAGGAAAATAACAGTTTTCCTCCTAGATGGTAATAAAAAGTATCCAAAACAGCTTTTAGATAAAACAGGGACGGTAGTATCAAGCAAGTAATTAGGAGGAATTAGACTCTTTGTCCTCCAACTTGACAGTTTTGAGAAGTAACCATTATTCTAGTTACAAGGCTGTCAGTGGCTGAAAAACGCCATATCTGACATTTACAGCAGAATAAAATGGGCAAATGAGGGATATTTTAGAAATTATTATATCTTTTGTGGAATAAATGTATTTTGACTATTTTTTTTCAAGCTGTTCAGCAGCCCTGTCACAGAGAAGGATTATAATGCACTCTGCTGGCTGTTAGCTAAACGGGACCTTAGCATTTATGGGATGATCCTCTACCTTTAATAGTTCAAGCACAAATATAAGAGGCTGGGGTTCCTTCTGCAGCTCATCCAGGTCTTCGTAGCCCAGCGTATGGTAGGCAAACATATTAGCCAATCCACAAGTGTGCATGTGCCAGTCTGTTGGGTCTTTTCCTTCGGCAATGCGTCGCAGACTCTTGGAAACTATTGGATATAACCCAGTGTGCTGAAAGAAATAACAAAACTGTCATTTTGGCTAACTTGTGAAATGTAAAAGTATTATAGATTGCAAAGTAGCTTTAGTGAGTTTTCACCCTCCTCTAGAGTAAAAGGCAGTCTTGCAAAGGTCAAAGTTAAGGGGCAGATTTATCAAGGGTCAAATTGAAAATTTGAAACTCACATTTTTGATTTTTTTTTTCCAAAACTGTCAAATTTCAAATTCGAGTTTTTTAAAAAACTTGAATTCGATTTTTGAGATTTATATTCTGGCCCTTTAAGTACTCGAATTCGACTATTTGTCACCTAAAACCTGGTGAATCGCTGTTTAAGTCAATGGGAGACGTCCAGGGATCAATTTGTATTTGTTAGCAGCCTTTCTGTCTTTTTTTCAGACTCAAATTCGATTTGAGTTTTTGGGTTGATCCTATTCACCCGTTTAAAAAATTTGATTTTTATAATAAATTTCTATTGGTCAAATTTCAAGTTTATGGGAGTTTTAAAAACCTCACATGAATTTTAAATTCAACCCTTGATAAATGTGCCTCCCCGTGTGATGACTACAAAGATACTGTGGAGTATTAAAAAAGGTGGCTCACTGCTGAAATAGTTACTCTATACCTAATTTTTTTATAACCAACTTCACTTTATCTTCAGTTTGGGGCAGAGACCTTCAGTTACCTACAGGAACCAGAACAAAAGTAGTTTGTACCAATTACACGATAAATCACCTGTGCCACAGCTTCTGTCCCAAGTAGAAGCAAGTGCCAATGCAAAGTCTTTAAAATTGTGGATAAACAGGCTCAACAACCTCAGATGCTGTGCTGCAAGGTGTATTTAACATGACAGGTTTGCCCACAATTTTAAAGACTGTGTGCCACAGCACCTTGATGGGGGCCAAACAGTACATGGCTACTAAAATCCTAAAGTAATAAAACCACCAGATAAACAGCATATTTAAAGCAAGAATAGCATCATTCTGAAACTTGACTCAACAACACTTTGAAATATGGGCTATTTGGAAATTTAGAGGTTTAACAGACATCCAGCTATCATCTGAGGCTGTAAGGAACAATTAGGGGAAAAAATCCAGCCCATCCAGAAATTCCAAATACTTACTACCCTGACTGAAGCCTGGCACAATCTTTCTTTTTTTTTTCTCCCTCTCTTTGTTCAATCTTTCATGCTCCTCTTGTTTGTGCCCTCCCCCCTATACTCATTAAAGTCTTCTAATTTCTAATATAGTTGGTGTGGGATTCTTCCAAACCACTAGGTTTATATTGGCCTGGCAGGGGCACATGACTAACCCCAAAGTATATTCAAACATACAAGATTCTGTTAAGTAAACACATGGAGGAAAGGCAGGCACATGAGAGCCTAACCATTGCATAACCTGGGTAATAGCCATAAACCTCTGAACTGCATCCAGAAGCCATGTTAAAGTGAATGTGAAGTAAATAAAGTACGGTATAAAACAGAAAAAATATGGAATAACATGCAAAATCAGGGGAGGCAAACAATGTAAGCCTCGTTAACAAGGCAACAAGGAAAGGGAGAGGAAGAGTGGAATACAAAGATACACACTGGGGGAAATCAAGCAACATTAGAATAAAGAGCCCCTTGAGGTTCAATAGGAAATTGCACAGTCCAAAAAAACACACATTCCTGTGTTCGAATCCCAGCAGTTCCTGACAGATTCATACATTGATGATAACTTCTTTCAAACTTGTTGTAAAAGTGAAAGAAGTGAAGTGAAAGAAAGATACAAACACTAACGAAAACTGAAATGATCATATAAGCAGGATTGCTATGGGACTGTTATGAGATACTGAATCAAATTTCTTCTGTGCAATTAATGAAATATCTTTTTTTTTTTTTATAAAAGTTTCATGCAATCAGTGGCAGAACAATAACTAAAATTAAAAAAAATAAACTACTAATATTCACATAAAATGTCAACATGTCTAGGGAGGCATTGCATAATTACAATTCCCATCAAAATCAACTGTCTTTGTGAATACTTTAAAAGAAAAATAATATTGCCAATTGTAGAGCAAAACACAAAGAGTAATTATTGTAATGTGCAGGCCGTATGCATCCATCAATCAAAGAAGCATAACAAAGATGGCAATGTATTCTCTAGCTTTTGAAGAACAACTGTTATTTATAGAAGGCAGATTTCAGTTTTAATCAAAATGATGTTCACAACAGACCTGTGAAAATATGTGCAACAAACCTCGGGCTTTGGGTTCTGAATTGAAAATGCAAAGTACATTTTACAAATTACCAGGTGAAAATAAGAGCCTATAATTGTTTTTCCTACAATTCAGAGCTTTACAGCAGTGGTTCGCTAAATGCACAAAGGAAGCCTCAGAGTCAGTACTTTATGATGGAACTGCTTTTAGATTAGCTATTGTTTCTCCTACTCAATCTAACTGAAGGAGTCACAGGACTTGGATTGTTACTATTGAGTGCTGTTCTTATATTTACCAGTGATCTGTTAGCTTTTGTCAGGGAGCTATTTTCTTGTAACCTTCTGTTGTATTGATAGGCTGTTGGTGAGAAATGGAGGGGGGTAACATCACTCCAACTTGCAGCGAAGCAGTAAATAGTGGCTGAAGTTTATGAGAGCATAGGTCCCATAATTCAGGTTACCTGGGAAATGAACATGTCTAGCCCCATGTCAGATATCAAAATTAAATATAAAAAATCTGTTCAGAGCAGAAGTCTACAGGAGTAGCACTATTAACTGATGCTTTTTGAAAGAAATAATGTTTTCCCTTGACAGCATCCCTTTAAAGTAAAAGGATAACTAAACCCTAGCCTCTTCTACTGCCCCTCCAAGCTACCTCCCTGAAACATCTTTTCTTTTCAGACATTTAAAGGCACCATCTCCTGTCTCTTATCCGCCTCTGTTAAAACAGGCGACACAGATCTTGGAGGAGCATGCACGGCTAAATCTATGTCCTGAATCATCTTCTACTGTGTATTGGCTCAACTGCAGATTTATAGCAGGTCAGGATACAGACAGACTTCTGAGAAAAATAGATGCTGCGGGAGAGAGTGTGTAGGGGGAGCATCGGAGCGGGCAGTGGAGGGGGTTAGGTGTTAGTTAGTGGGAATAATGGAGGTTGGTGGAATTTTTAAATAAAGTGAGAAAAAGTCGAGTTTTAGCAAAGAACCCTCTAAATGTCTCTACTTCTAAGCTAAGACTCATATAAAATACAAGTGGCATGTATTTATTGATGAATGCTTTGTCAATAGAAAGTGTATCAATTTCTGGCTTCTAGAATAATATTATTTTGGGTACTGATATAGATATATATTTTTAGTCAGTTATAATTTTACACAGTTAGACTTCGAGGTTTGAAAATGTCTTCTCATTAACAAATGCTGAATGGTTTCCTGGGGAGTATTCTCTCTGGACAATCCACATACAACAAAACCGTTGGTATTTACTGATTATTTTGCATAAATGGTTTAAAAAGAATATCAGGTAAACAAACATCATAAACACTAGGATCTAAACATTACCTAATTAGAAAGCTCAATTTAGCACAGCTTATAACATAAAAGGGTAGTTTACCCATTTATGCACTGATATGCTGCAAAACCGTAAAAGATCTGCCATTTCTGAGAGATGATCTGTTAAAATGTTATCCTATATACTAACCGAAGGCCTATCTATGTCCCGAGTGGAGGGGAGGCAGATGCGCACGCAACTTCGGTTAGGATCTATGAGATGCGCGCGCAACTTCAGCCGAAAGACATAGATGCGGCCTTCGATTAGCAGATGTGCTGGAAGGTTAGGATCAGAACAGGTTAGGATCGGGGAGGCAGATGCGCTGGAAGGTTAGGATCTAGGGAGGCAGATGCGCTCACAGTCTCCTTCTGCCTCCCGCCGCCTCTTCTTTCTTGCTCACTCAGGCGGCGACCGCTGGAAGGTTAGGATCTAGGGAGGCAGATGCGCTCACCGTCACACTAGGGGAACCGGTTGCGTACCTGCACGAAAGTCTGTATAAGCGTCGGCCATCTTGCTACTCCTCTGCGACTTTGTCATCCGCCCACTGCCAAATCCGCCCACTAAAGTCTGTATAAGCGTCGGCCATCTTGCTACTCCTCTGCGAGTTTGTCATCCGCCCACTAAAGTCTGTATAAGCATCGGCCATCTTGCTACTCCTTTGCAAGTTTGTCTAATGGCGGCGCTAGCGTCACTCTAGGAGGGGAACCGGTTGCGTACCTGCACGAAAGTCTGTATAAGCGTCGGCCATCTTGCTACTCCTCTGCGACTTTGTCATCCGCCCACTGCCAAATCCGCCCACTAAAGTCTGTATAAGCGTCGGCCATCTTGCTACTCCTCTGCGAGTTTGTCATCCGCCCACTAAAGTCTGTATAAGCGTCGGCCATCTTGCTACTCCTTTGCAAGTTTGTCTAATGGCGGCGCTAGCGTCACTCTAGGAGGGGAACCGGTTGCGTACCTGCGTGGGTGGCCATTTTTAGCAAAACGGGCTATATTATCTCCAAAAAATATTGATGTTGACATGATAAACAACCAAGTGATTGCATTACTTCCTGGACAAAGCTGTGTCTTTCTGAGTACTGACTGTATTGATTCTGAAGACGAAAGTGAGAAACTTAACTTCCCATTAGAATATTTAAACACTATCAACAATGCTGGATTACCACAACACAATCTTATACTCAAAGTAGGAACAATAGTCATGCTGTTAAGAAACCTTAAGGGTAGGGGCACACGGCGCGATTTCGCCGCGATTCTGCGCTAAGCGAGTTGTCGCTGCGTTTTTTAAGCCGAAATAGCTTTGCTAACTTTGGCGCTGGCGTCAATGCAAATCGCGGCGAAATCGCTGCGCTAATTCACACGCGGCGATTCGTTTTCTATTGTCGTCCGAAGTTGCCTCGCTGAGCGTTTCCGGGCGACAGTAGAAAAAGAATCGCCGCGTGTGAATTAGCGCAGCGATTTTGCCGCGATTTGCATTGACGCAGGCGCCAAAGTTAGCAAAGCTATTTCGGCTTAAAAAACGCAGCGACAACTCGCCCAGCGCAGAATCGCGGCGAAATCGCGCCGTGTGCCCCTACCCTAACACTAAGCAAGGTTTATGTAACGGTACACGGTTGGTTGTGAAGAGCATGAGACAAAATGTTATCAAGGCAGAAGTGCTTACAGGATCCCATAGCGGTGATACTGTTTTGATTCCCAGAATTGACCTTACCAGTTCTGACCAGGAATTACCTTTTAAACTTAAACGACGACAATTCCCCATTAAGGCTGCATTTGCCATGACAATCAACAAATCACAAGGACAAACATTGGATAAAGTCGGCATTTACCTATCTGAGCCTGTGTTTGGTCATGGTCAACTTTATGTTGCATTTTCAAGAGTGCAGCGTTCATCTGATGTTAAAGTCAAGATTTTAAGTACAGCTCACCAGGGAGAACTCATTCAAGGACAGGAGAACATTTTCACAAAAAATGTTGTTTATAAAGAAATTTTTCAGTAACACTTTACTACCAATAAACTCAAAATTTAAGAATTCTAATAGCAGATAGGTAATAACAAGCAATAGGCACAGATTCACTCTACATCCCCACAAATTAGCGTCGCCAGTTGCTGCCTGGGGATGCCGAGTGAATCAGCACCCATCGCATTTTGCTGCCTCACTGTTGTTACCATTCTTTCATTAACGATTCTTTAGAGAATCGGGGGTTTACTGGTTGCTTTTCTAATAGCAATTGTCTGTGCAGCAGAAAGCATAGTGTCTAATAATATTCTATCACAGCCTATGGAAGATCTGCACAACATACATTTTATAATTTATTTTTTATTATTGTGATTTATTTTTACAGGTATGAGCGGTGTACTGTATGTCACAAGTCGCAGGGGATAACGGTCTCTAGATTTACAGTGCATTCGATCCTTAAAGAGTTCAGCATACATAGTTCCTCTGTTACAGACACTTTTGCAGGAACATTACCACCAAATACACCTAAAAAATTAATTTGCCTGATAACTTTGCAGTTTTAATGCAGTTTTAATGCACCTTGCCCTGCAGCCTCAGAGTCCTGAAATTTTAGCTCTCCTATGTGACTTGTCATATATTTAGTGTACACAGTAGGAGGCTTTTTTCCCTTATTATGATCTCCTGAGTAGTAAAGTCACACTAATAGTGAAGAGAGATTGCCTTTATTGATACTGGGTTCTGCTTTATATTCTTCTCATCCACTGAGTGTGTTTTCCAATTCATAATCCCATTCCAACTGATTTACTCTAAGAAGCAAGCGTAGCTTTATAATAAAAGATGTGAATGGGTCAAGAAAGAAATACTATGGAAGACAAAGCGATTTATAAAGCTCAGGGGAAAGATAAACTTATTATGTATGGATGCCAATGCATTATTCAGGGTTAGAAGGCTGCAGGTAGTTCTCTGGCTCTCAGAAGATCGTTTTTTTCTCCTACGGCTTAACTGATCTTACTGTACCTTTACACTTTACAGCTTGCAGCTTGCCAGCGGAGACTAGGGAAAGCACCGCCATATGCCAGGCATCTTATATTCACAATCACTCAAGGACTATTGTAATCTTCTTTAGAGAATGATGAGCCTGCAGTTAAATGGATTTTGAAAAGGGCCCTAAAATAAACAGTCAACAGAACTTTCTCATAAACAAGATGCAGTAGAGTTTGAAAGGGCACAAAAGGCTTTTTTTCCTTTTGCACCAGCAGTTCTAACAAATCAACATAGAAGTTTTGTATTGAGTCTCAGCTTTAGGATTTTGTACTCCCTGTATTATGTATCCGTAGTGCTGTTGCTATGTGTTTGTTAAAACGTATACTTCTGACAGATTTTACAGTGCTAAATACCAGTGCAAGGTTAGTATACAGTATATGGCTATTGCCACATATGAGTTTGTATTATCAATAGTACTGGTAAGGGATCTGTTATCCAAATTATGGAATAGACTCCATTTTATTCAAATAATCTAAATTTTTAAAAATTATTTATTTTTACTCTATAAAAATAAAACTGTACCTTGCACTTGATCCAAATCAAGATATAATTGATTCTTATTGGAAGAAAAAACAGCCTATTAGGTCCTGAGCATTCTGGATAACCGGTCCCATGCCTGTACCCCTAATCTAGCAAGAGGGTAACAAAGGTTGCCTGATCTTACAATTTATAGAAATCTGGAATGAGAAGGTCTTTAGCAATGTCAATGTGAAAGCTTTTTACAAAAGACCTCAAGAAATTTGATGGGTTTTGGGACACCTGCACATTAGGGGGCAGATTCACTAAGGGTCGAATTTCGAAGTTAAAAATACTTCGAAATTCGACCCTCGAATTGAAATCCTTCGACTTCGAATATCGAAGTCGAAGGATTTAGCGCTAAACGTTCGATCGAACGATTTTTCGTTCGATCGAACGATTAAATCCTTTGAATCGAACGATTCGAAGGATTTTAATCAAACGATCGAATGAATATCCTTCGATCAAAAAAAGTTTAGCAAGCCTATGGGGACCTTCCCATAGGCTAACATTGACTTCGGTAGGTTTTATCTGCCGAAGTAGGGGGTCGAAGTTTTTTTTTAAGGGGAAAGTACTTCGACTATCGAATGGTCGAATAGTCGAACGATTTTTACTTCGAATCGTTCGATTTCGATCGAATTCCAACGAATTTAACCAATTCGATGGTCGAAGTACCCAAAAAATACTTCGAAATTCGAAGTTTTTTTCATTAGAATCCTTCACTCGAAGTTAGTGAATCTGCCCCTAGGATAAAATTGTGCAATTTCTTTTTGTTCAATTTACTCCTATATGTACAGTATATACAAAACTGAGGGTGCACTACTGTCCATATTACATAAGGTCCAAACTTTTAGAATGACGTAGAGAGTAATATTCTGAGACAATCTGTAATTGGTCTTCATTTTATATTTGTGGTTTTTTAATAATTTCACTTTTTGTTTAACAACTTTCAACCCGCACCCGACTCCTCCCAACCCACACCCAGCCCGCCGTTCCCCCTCTATTTATAGACCTGTGCCCGACCCACCCGCAGTGACATCACAAAAGGGGCAGGATGGGCGTGAGTCTATATATTTAGGTGCCGCAAGCTGTGCTGTGCGTTTTTGTGCAGGAAAACCGCCGACCCTGCTTGAACCTCATGGAATTAGGATACAATTGTGCAATTTCTCTTTGTTGGATATACTCCTATATGTACAGTACATGCAAAATTGAGGCTGCACTATATTACATAAGGTCCAAATGTAGTTGACAGTTTTATTTTGTCATGTTTTGGATTTCTCACGGTTATTTGTGGTATGTATCCAAATGACTGCAACTGTGTTATTGCACATCGATATTTTGGATTCATGTTTATACAATCACTATGTCTATAAGTGTATTTGACAGTTATTTTTTTTTTTCATTTATATTGTGTATCTACAATAAAAGGATTGTTCATCTTTCAGTTAAGTTTTAGAATGATGTAGAGAGTCATATTCGGAGACAATCTGCAGTTGGTCTTCATTTTTTATTAGTGTTTTTTTAATAATTTCACTTTTTGTTCAAGAACTCTCAATTTTGGAAATTAAACAGCTAACTGGTTGCTAGGGTCCAAATGACTTTAGCAACCAAGAAGTATTTTGCATGAAAGACTGGAATAAGAATAGGAGAGGGTATGTATAGAAAGGCAGGTAATACAAAGTAATGATAACAATAAAATTGTTAGAAAAAGCAGAATTCAAAAACTATAAAAAAAAAAAATAATGAAGACCAACTGAAAAGTTGCTTAGAACTGGCTGTTCTAAAACATATTAATAGCCAACTTAAAGGTGAACTGACCCTTTAAATTTTGTATTTGTGGTTTATGATTGGTTGATATTATGAGCCTCTTTCAAATGCAGCTTTCGATATAGCTGACACACAGTAGTGCTAAAATTGTGCAAACTATGTTACTATGTAAAACGACTGGTTGATCATCATAATTGATAGTTATGCACCAAGGATATCAGGTAGGTCGTTGTTTCGGCAGGAATTTCATCTACCTGTGTGCACCATCTCAACCAACCCATGGAACATCAGCAGATGAGGAAGTGAAATATTTTAAATGTGCAGCAATGTGTATAGAAGTAACACCCCTAAAAACCCCTATACATACATAAACTTACATATATCTATCACATATATCATACACAGCTGCTCATCAAAGTATTAATGTGCTACAAACTGCTTGAGGCAATATATAAGGCCAGGCAAGCTTCTACACATTATGGGGCAGATTTATCAAGGGTCGAAGTGAATTCGAGGGAATTTTCAAAGTAAAAAAATTCGAAATTCAAAGTAATTTTTTGGATACTTCGACCATCGAATAGGATACTACGACTTCGACTTTGAATTCATTTCGAAGTAAAATCGTTTGAATATTCGACCATTCGATAATCGAAGTACTGTCTCTTTAAAAAAACTTCGACTTCAATACTTCGCCAAATTAAACCTGCCGAATTGCTATGTTAGCCTATGGGGACCTTCTAGAGCAGTTTTCTAAGTTTTTGGAATGTGAAGAAAAATCGTTCGATCGATGGATGAAATCCTTTGAATCGTTTGATTCAAAGGATTTAATCGTTTGATCCAATGATTTTACTTCGACCACAAAACAGTCAAATTCGGTGAAAAAAACTTTGATTTCAATATTCGAAGTCGAAGTAAAGCCATTCAATGGTCGAATTTCTAAGTATTTATCACTTCGAGTGGCACAATAATGCCCCATTGGGCAGTAACCCATAGCAATCAACCAGCGCAAGCTCTTACCATGAAAGCAACTGGTTGCTATGTGATAGTAACCAGTGTCCGTAAAGGAGTCATAGGGGGAAATTCACTGAAGGGCAAATATCTGGGAAGGCTCCGTCAAACTTTGCGTCACTCTGTCAGGCGATAATACGCAGCACGTACGCTAATTAATCGAACACTGGCAAAGTGTTGACAGCGTACATTCGTCATCGCAAGCTAGCGTTCATTTCTGCCTAGTGAAACTTTGTTAACACACTAAAGCTGGCCATAGATGTAAAGATATTTAAAAGATCCGATCGTCATCGTGAGACCACGATCATCTTGAAACGATCGTACGATTGTACGAATTGTCAATCAACTAAAAAGACCATTTCAGGCGATATTGCCAGGAAAACAAAGGGTAGCTGCCTGCTTGTCCCTGCAAACATAGATAGATTGCACTGGGGCCGATCAATTTTCTGACAGATGTCGGCCGAAAAATCGTAAGATGTACGATCGTTCGAATCCCTCTAACTGCACAATAATTTCGAAGGATTGGTCGGACTTCGCTAAAATCGGTCATTCGGCAAGAAAAATCTTTGCGTCTATGGGGACTTTTAGGTCAGTATGAACAGGTCAGGTACATATCGGTCATAGATATGTCTTTATTAGTGATGTTGGTGAAATTAGTGAAGTGGCCAAAAAAGAAAAAAAAGAAGCAAAATAAAGGCGAAATAGATCCTCTATTGTCCTAGACATGAGCCTACCCTAAAACAAATGTGGCATGCCCCTTAAATGGTTAAAAAAAAACATTTCAAAAATATATTTAACATTTACAACTTTTAAACACAAACACACTTTAAAATAACACTAATAAAATCGGCATACAGGATATGATGTCACTGACTAGTGATGGGCGAATTTGCGCCATTTTGGTTCGCCGGAAAATTCGCGAATTTCCTGCGAAATGCGCGAAACGCCGAAAAATTTGTGAAACGGTGCCGGCGTCTCGTTTTTTTTTACGCCGGCGTCTCGTTTTTTTTACGCCGGCGTCCGTTTTGGCGAATTTTTTTTTCACACTGGCGAATTTTCACGGGCGTTTCGTGAATTTATTCGCTGGCGAGGAATCGCGCAAATTCGCTGCAAATTCGCGCCTGGCGAATAAATTCGCCCATCACTATCAGTGACATAAGATTGAGGAGGATGTAGCTTCATCTTATCAGTTTGTCAAGTCTAAGCTGGTCAAGTAGACTGACAAAAGGGGTGGCATACTGTAAAATTCACACTAGTGAATTTGCGGAGTAATGATCATTCGCCTGTGCGAAAATCCATCTGGAGAAAGGACGCAAAACTTTGTTAGCACTTAGCTGCTTTGCTAGCGAATTGTCCTTATACGCCTGTTAGTAAATTGCCGATGCCCAAGTGGATTGTATTCTTGGCGAATTTTCGCTAGCAGCTGCAACTTCGCCCTTTAGTGAATTTGCCCCTCAGTGTCAAAACAGCAACAATACAATCTAGACTTAACATGTATTTTATTGACACAACAATTAATGCAATAAATATGGTTGTTTACTTAACATGGGAAGCATATACAAATGTAATACTGTAGTACAGGTATGGGATCCATTTTTAGAAAACCCATTATCCACAAAGCTCTGAATCAAAGGTAGGCCCTCTCCCAGAAACTCTATTTTCATTATATACTTTTTTTAATTGATTTCCTTGTTCTCTGTAATAATAAAACTGCATCTTGTGCTTGGTCCTGACTAAGATAAAAATGAATCCTTATTGGAAGCAGAACAGTCTTCTTGGGCTTATTTAATGTTTAAATTATTTTTTAGTATGCTATTACAAAAAGATCACTTATCTGGATAATAGGTCCCATACCTGTACTAATAGGTAATGTTTTTTTACTCACTGTGACATCACACCAGAATTCAGCCACCTCTCCAATCCGCATGGACGTGAGCAACATCTCCCAGACTTCCAGCTTAAACATGTTTCCAATGATGATTTCCATAGGTACACCAACTGTCTTGCTATCATCAATCACAGTCCTCTCGTCGTCACACTTTAATGTGCGAAAATGGAAAGTGACCTAGAATCACAGGCAATTTATTACCTCTGTTAGCCAAAAACAGTACTTAACATATAAATGCCTCCACACAGCAAGGCTTACATTTATCACAGGACTTTGTGGCACTGTATATTACAATAACAGAATATGAGCTCATCTGAAGAATGTTTCATTCAAGAGAAAAGAAGCGCTAGCAACAGCCTATCAAATAAAATCAGACTTGGTTTCATTAAGAAGGAAAATTTAAAAAAAAAAAAACTAAGGATCAGAGGCAGAAATATTATCCGGCATTGATCTTCACTGTCCTTTGCTAATGATAATTAATAGCTAATCCAGTATTTTATAGGGCTTTCTGTGTTCTACATAGGGTAGGGGGGTAGGGTTTTTTTAGTTAAGGGTTAAATTCTCCTTCAAGAAGGAGAGGTATGACTGACCAGGTAGCACCAGGAGGTTGAATGGTCTCACAAAGAACTGACCATTAAATAAAAAAAAGTTGAAGAATAAGTGCTTAAGCATTTTGGCGACTTGGCTTCCTGTGCTAGGTTCTTTTGTATTTTCAAGCAAAATGAATTCCATGTGCAAATAAAAAGTATCCTTACTATTGCAAATGCAGTTATCTTACAGGAAAAGCAGCTTTCTGTTCACATGGAATTACACCTGCATCATAACTGACCTAGCAGATTTCCTATTTTTAAAAAATCCCATATTTCACAGAGGAAATTAACTCCAAACACATTGAAAAAGCACACGAGACAGCATTGTATTTTAGAGGTGTCCCCCAATTTGCAGAAGTTTTAAAGGTTAAAGAATTTTTGTTTTCTATTTTACTCTATTTTTCTCTCTCTCTCTCTCTCTCTCTCTATATATATATATATATATATATATATACATATAATACATTGTGCCTTTCTCTCTGTTGAGGCTTCAGCACCCATTGCTTCCATAAAGCGTCTTTAAGAGATGAGACAAATCATTTTTATTCTGTCTCATGATAAGCCAGCTGCAAGATTAGGGAAGAGGAAAGTAAAAGAGACAGAGGGTAATCAAGAGAGAAATAAAGTGGAGATTGGTGTATGGAAATAAAGCAGGTAGTAACAGGGACCAACATCAGACACAGGCAACAGGGACAAGTTAATAGTTATTAAGAGCTCGGGGAAGGGAATGTAAGAGGTGCACAGACTTGTTAGACAGAAATAGCAGTGCTATATGCCTGCCCTATGTTATCCAGCCTATTCTTGCCATCAGAATCAACATGATTAAATCATTTGTGGCTGGAATGACACTTGAGAAGCGTGTAGCAATGTACTGCAAACTGATTGGAGAATGGTATTGAGATCCTAAGATATTTACTAAACCCGTAAGAGCAAGTGCCAAGGCTATCAAATTTTAGAACCATAACCCATGTGCCTAATATTGTGCTTCCAGTGATACACTGCAGGGCATTGATCTGATATCTTTTATCTACTTTCAGGGAACGCTGTGCCAGGTTGTTTTCCATTGTCACATATAATACGTCATAAAAGTGTTTTATTGTAGCATTTTGTAAACAATTTTATTTGGGAATCACATTATGTGCCTCTGTTTTTGAAACCTGTTCTAAAGAATTGACAGAAACACTTTCTTAAAAAAATAACAAGGCTAATCTTCATGCTCTGTAGCACTATACTATATTAAAGGCATCAGATAATTACTTCCTTTTATAATAATAAGTATTAATATACTGTAGTTATAACAACAATGCATCTGTTTACTTTGTCTCAACTAAGCCTCCATATTCATTTTATATTTACCCTAATTGATAACCCAGCTGCAGGTATTGCATGGTCATTTTGTATTAAATATGTGGAGTAGGTAAAAAAGAAAAATCCTGGAATCATAGAATATGCAGCTTCGGTGAAATGGTAGAATATACCATTCTACATATTCTACAGTAGGTTGCATATAAAGAGTTCACTCAAAGGATAAGTTCATCTCTAAATTAACTCTAAATTAAGGTTTTCTTATATTGCTGGTGATATCTTTACAGTAAAACTTAAATAATTTTCCTGTACCTGTATAGGGACCTGTTATCCAGAATGCTGGGGTTTTCCAGATAAGGAATCTTTCTTAGTAATTTAGATCTTCATACTACTAAAAAGTAATTTAAACATTAATAAAACCCAATAGAATTGTTTTGCCAGTACTAATTAATTATATTTTTAGTTGGGATCAAGTACAAGGTGTTATTACAGAGAAATAATTATTTGATGAATGAATTATTTGATTAAAATGGGAAATTTGGTTTATGGGAAATGGCTTTCTTGTAATTTAGAGCTTTCTGGATAAGTGTTTCCGTTTAACTACAGTACCTCTATTGCCTGTTTTCAAAAGCTATATAAAATGTTATCAAGGTCACCAACCCCAACAAAAAGCAAATTAATTCTAATGGTTTATTTAAGTGTTTTCTCAACATTACGGGCCCCAGGCCCCAAGCAATCCAGATAACAGATCTCACACCAGCAATATACAAGCTTGCTTACTGTCATTAACCATTATGATAAATCTACTGTTATTTAAAGGTAATTTTTCATAAATATAAATATTTTTGTTTTGTTTGCTCTGTGTCCCAGCTAACTTTTGTTACATTCTGCCTTTCTGCCTCCAACGTATTACATCTGGACTGTAAATGGAGAATGTAGGGGTCGATAATATGCAGTGTCGGACTAGGACACCAGGGGCCCACCCAAAAATCTTAGACCAGGAGCCCACTCTCAGTACTATTATAATTCCTCTCCTCACGCAACCTCTATTCTCCTAGTCTCTTTTCTTTACATGCTATAAACTATTATTCCATCTATTTAGTCTCTTTATTCTCATAGAAATAGGTAATGACCATGAAATAGGCCAAATGTTTTGAAGCAGGAGGGCCCACTGACACCTGGGCCCACCGGGAGTTTTCCGGGTATCCCTGTGGGCCAGTCCGACACTGATAATATGAAATACATATGTTCCAACTGTAACCTTCATCTGCTGTAAAAAAATCAACAGCATTTCCTTGACAGCTACATTGTATTCATATTGTACCCAATTGCTGCTGAGAATCGTACTTGTCTGGATTGCAGCCAGTTTGACAAAAGACACAAAGTAAATCTAATAAGTATGCCAAGAAAACATAATTTGTGCTTTCATTAAAACTATTCCTGGGCTGGGTGCTCAGGGAACTGCCCATTGTGTTTTGTCCTATAAATGACACTGGTCTCCCTGTTGACCTTATTAGCTTGTTTGAGATTATCACATTCTACAGTACTATTCCATGCCTAGATTCTGATGTAGCAGAAGAGCTGCAATACTCTCTACAGCCCGAGTTCAATTTCCATGAAATTTACTTCAAAGCACAATTACCAAGCTGTAATGTTAAAGCACTTGTCATAAGCTTAAACTGCCATCTGTTATAATGTGTAATCCTGCAGATCCATGTGATAATCACAGTGAAGCCAAGAGCTCCCTAATGAGCAAAGTCTATAAAAAATGTAGTAAATGTAACCTCACTGTACAGAAGAAAAAATAGTGGATCACATTTGCCAAGGATATGCTGTAATATTATGATCCCAAAACTCTGAATTTGTCTCTATTTCCCTGCAACTACCATGGGGTGCATGGGAAGCACTTACTGAGATTATGGCACACTGGTAGAGCCACAGTCCCATTCGTTTTCTTGTTACTTAGAAACTGACAAATTGGAGGATTTTGGTGGGATTTTTCCAGATTCCTAAACCCAGGTTAGGGATCATTTACAAACTTTCAGCAACATTCCACCATTTTATTTACCCAAAATGCAGTATTATTTTCTACAAAATTAGTGCTTAATAGTGGGTCTCATTGTTTAAAACCCTGGTTGGCAACACTCACTGTATTCAATATGATGGTGCTGGGAGTCTCCTTTAGAAAGCCACTCTTTGCTCAGTCTATACATGCAGAACCATGGAACTTACAGTGCACACTTGATTTGAACACCCATTTATTTGCAGGCTTCTATATAACATTTTTTGGGGTACACTGTGTAACTGGGGAAGAAGGTTGTATTGAAGCCTGCACATAAATGTTGCTGTTTTGATCTTCATAGCAAATTGTACTTAATAAGTTGCAAGATAAATTTTTTGTAGTGGGGAATACAGAATTAGCGTTTAACTTGCCAGAAATCAGCTGTGTCTACACCCATCCCTACACTTCACCAGGCGAAAAATCGCTCAGACAACGCTTATTTACTAAAATGTAAAGTTGCGTCCAGGGTGCCGAACACTGGTGAATTTTCACTAGTGTTACTTCGGCAATCAAACCGAAGATGCGCTAGCCTTGCCTAATTTGCATGCGGCGGGAAATGATACGTCTATGAAGTTACATGGACACATTGTTGCAGCAAATACATTACATTACAGAAGTCCAGGGAACCTTAACAAATAAAATAGAGTTGTTATAATGCCCTACACATGAGTCCAGTGTATAGTTTATGTTCCATATGTTAGAAAATGTAGGGGGCAACCCAGTTACCCAAAAAAAATATTTACGGACCTTTGCAGGCTATCAGTCTGAGAAAAGGAAAATATGCCAGCGTTTTTTGGGAAAATTCGCCTGGCGTTAGAGTGCGAAGCACCGCTTTCGTCTATCTCCTTCACTAGCTAAGTGACTCCTGCGCCTGTTAGTAAATCGGTGAAGTAACGAAATGATCATGCTGGCAAATCATCGCCAGTGTTAGTCACTTCACCCTTTAGTAAATGTGCCCTTTGTCTCCTTGTTCCAAGCAGACTAGGCAGCTCATTGGCACTTTCCATTGCTAAGGAACAGATATAGATGCAACTACTTTTGTGAGTGACAGATTTTGTGTCCAATTGAGGGCTACTGTGCAATTTGGATATCCTTGCATATAGATATTACTTTAATTGAACGTGATGATGGTCCAAGTACGTGTGAAGGAACAGTATATAATGTGTATAACTCAGGAATATTTTATTCGCAATGTCCTAAAACTACGTTACTGAAATACATGTACAGCTTCAGATATTGTACACAAGCAGTGCAAAGGTCCACATAGACATAGTATTTGTCTAATTCTCATCTGGACACTTCCTGTGGGGTAGGTATCCTCAGACCCACTTTTCCCTGATCACATCCTCCTTCCTTCCTTTTATCCTTTCAGGGCAAAACCCTCTCCCTGTCAGGAGCATCCGATGGCACTCCCATCCCTGGCGGCATCATCTCCAAAATGGCGGCACCCATGATCCAAGTGATGATGTCACGCGCCCGGCGCAAACTTTGAAAATAAAAGGACTTCCAGGGCACGGGTTCCATGCCCGATTAAAGGAATTGCTGAATCCTGTACCTGGGTTTCTAAATTCCTGAATTCCTGTTTCCTGGCTTCCTGACTCTTGGCTTGACCCTGATTCTGATTCTTGCTGCCTGCCTTATTGAACACTTGCCTGAACTAGACCCCTTTTGGATACCGCAAACTTGGACTTTAACCCCTGGGCTTCCTCCTCGGTCCGGACTTCTCTGCTAGGAGCCAATAGGCCCCCGACACTCCATGACACTCTTGGGGCCTCCTACTTCTTGAATTTCCCTTACTAATGGGAGTCTCTCTACTACTCTGCAAAATATAGAAACTGCAAGGAACTGAACCCATAAACCATTCTTACAAGCAAATGAGATAAAAAGTGGGGAGATGGAGCTCACCTTATTTTCACATCTACAGAAGCAACATCTATGGGTGAAGATTTTCGGACCATGTCGAAATTTCTTTGGCAACAAAGTGCCAAAACAAATGGCATCTCAGTTTGCTAAGTCGTTGCAATAAAGATTATAGTACTGGTGCACATTTGTACCTATGCTAGTAAATCAGAACCAAAATATATAAACATATGATAACAGAGTCTTGTTTTTTTTTTAAATTGTACAATATACCACTATAGTTTATTGCATTACAGGGGCCCCTAGGAGAACAACATTTACAACTACAATAGCCAGACTTCTTTCCTGCAATTCCAAGTGCCAAGAATGCCTAGTCTAAGTCATAAATACATTTTAGCATTTCATCTAACTAATATAGTATATTTATATATATATATTTATATTTATATATAAATATTTCTGGGACACATCACAATTGTTTTGGAGAGGTTAAAATGATGAATGTGTAAAGAGGACAGGAGAGCATATATAGGAGTTAAATAATTGTTTTTAACTTTCAATAACATTTACCTTTGCTCCAGTGATGAATTTTGGCAAATCACCTTTTCCTCCATGATATATTTTCTTTTTGACACCTTCCATATTGAGGAGAATTGTCTCTTCCATTGCTGCTGCTTCAAGTGTGTGGCTGCATATGGATTAGGACTGGAAGATTAGGCTTTACATTGAAATAAGGAGGATCTTCTGAGCTTCTCTGAGATCATAAAACCTGAGGATTGAATAGCTTTAAGGAAGATTGCCTGTCTTTTTCCAAAAGACTTGGCAGTACAATTACCTGAACAATATTTTTTAACATGACTATTCATGTAAAAGAAACCCTGTGAGTGGTATTTCAAGAGAGAGAGAGACATATTATTTTAAATAAGTTTGGACAATAGAATGAAAAAGAAAATCCCATCCACGATAATATATAGAATTTTGAGTGACAGCTGGGTGATGGTAGGGATTATACTATAACACAAAGACTAATCTAGCACAATATAGAACAGATACATCCAATTTCATGGCAAGCCATTTTCCCAAGTCAGAACTACTGTAAAATAAATCAAGATTTATAACATGGGTGTCTATTAAGTGAAGTACACTAGGTTTAGTGATTTCTCATCTAGGTTATATTACCTTGATCTGCAGTAAGATCCTATCTTATACTTGTTACATACACAGTGGTTGCTCTCTGGTGCTTTGGTGACACTGCTGTGACTTATTGATATGGATTGTCCTATTCCTGAACATTTTTAAAGACCCCTGTTGTGCAAAATTGGTCAGGCATTATGTTATCATTGCTGTTTTAGTTGTGCATCCTGGTTAAACCTCTGAAGCCCCTTCAGTTTTACAGTACCCCAATAATAAGCCTATAGTTTTCCTAATGCAAGACAACCCTTCACATGGCACACAACATAATTATTTGGTACATTTCAGTTGAACAGCAAGTACTGGTTTAATCTATTTTCTCAGAAGCGGTGGTCCTCTTGTCCCTAAAGGGGTGGTTTGCCTTTAAATTTACTTTTAGGGGGTTATTTATCAAAGTCCAAATTTATCTCAATATTTTCTGCTACAAACTCCGATCAAATCCCCTCGGGTTTTTTACACTTCTTTATTATTACATTTTAGGGATGCACCGAATCCAGGATTGGGTTCGGGATTCAGACAGGATTCGGCCTTTTTCAGCAGGAATCAGATTCGGCCGAATCCTTCTTCCTAGCCGAACTGAATCCGAATCCTAATTTGCATATGCAAATTAGGGACGGGGAATGAAATTGTGTGACTTTTTGTCACAAAACAAGGAAGTAAAAAATGTTTCCCCTTCCCACCCCTAATTTGCATATGCAAATTAGGATTTGGTTCGGTATTCGCCCGAATCTTTCGTGAAGGATTCAGGGGTTCGGCCGAATCCAAAATAGTGGATTCGGTGCATCCCTATTAAATTTTCCTGAAAATGTGCTTTGCGGGAAAAAAAATCAGATTTTCATAAATTTTTACATCCGTTTTTCACAATTTTTTCATCATTTTCACCCAACTTTGGGGTATTGCACAAAACCCAGCACACATCAAAAAATCATTGGGACTTCTCCCATTGACTTATATGCAACCTCGACAGGTCTGAGATGCCTGACTTTTCCATCCTCGGGGTTTAATAAATTCCAAAAAATTTGTGATTTTTTTAAGTCAGATTTTATCATGTATAATTTTTTGTGATTTTTTCATTCGGAGTTTAGTAAATAACCCTTTAGTATGTTATAAAATGCCCAATTCTAAGCAACTATTCAATTGCCTCCTTCTTCTGACTCTTTTCAGTTTTCAAATGGGGATCACTGCTCTGTAAGGCTACACATTTATTGTCAACGCTACTTTTATTATTAATTTTTCTATTTCAGACCCTCTCCTATTCATATTCCAGTCTCTCATTCAAATCAATGCATGGTTGCTAAAGTATTTGGACCCTAGCAAACAGATTGCTGCCCTAAACAACATGGGAGCCTATTTATTATGCTATGGACAGGCATATACATGAACAGGCATACATTAATGCAATGGGGTGTACCAACGTTTTAATCCCAGTATTATATTTCTTAAGAAACCTTGCCCTGACCTGAATATTCCATTATCTTTAATCTTTTCTAATCGAATTGGCCTTCAAGCACAATTTCCAATCAGGAAATGAGCTTATTATCTGTCTTTGTACTGTAACTCTTAAAGGATGTCGCAAGCCAAGCAAGATGATATGATCACATAAATATTGCACTCACATATAGAAGTAAAACAATTTATTGTAAAATGTACAAGGCATTCTGTAAACTTGCCCCTTTACTTGTAATGGAGAGATCATTTGTAACTGGACACAAATTCCAAGGAAATGTAAAAAAAAGGTGCTTGCAGTAACTTCACTATATTCCTTGACACAGTCCTGTTCTTCTACAACAAAACTCTGTACTATAGTTATCAGACATGATGCCCATATTTAAATAGTACCCATAGTAGTTCAAGAACTATGGACTCTTTAAAAATAACTGAGAGACCCACAGAACCAGAGCAACATGATCAAAATCAAAGAGCTTTTTTACAAGGGCAAATTAACAAATTGGCTCAACACACAATCATTTGCCAACATTTGTATGCCACAATGTTGCCCCTGGCAGAAATGATACAGGAAGGTGGGACATGGACAGCCTTTCATTGCACATTATTTATTGATAGATAGTGACATCCTGAGTGGTTCTGTTGCCTTTGGGGGCTCTATATCTGGATTATAATTATTAGCATACTTGAACAATTCCTCATTTACTACTAGTACTGTTACCTTGAAATATTGTAGAATCCAAATGAAAACCTTTATTTACAAAGTCTACTATTGCAGTATATGTGATTTAGAAGAAAATAAATGTTTGTTTTTCTATTGAGTAGTTTTGGGTACTTTATATAAGCCATAATAATTAAGTCTGTCTATTATCCACTATAAAGAATTGAATAAATGAGCCTGCGTCTGCATAGTAAAATAGACAATAAAACTTTACCTGTTTTACAGAGCATAGTGACAATATTCAGCATCATAAATATTTACAAGCAATGAACCGTGTGACTAGTATATGGAGTCATTTCATAAAACTGTTGCAAGCGCCTTTAAAAGCGATGATGGTAAAATGTGCTATATATCAGGAAAGTGGCTCCCTCCTGTGGCCAAACTATGTTTCAACCACGTTTACTGCAAACTTGAGTTTTATATGAAGCATCTTGAGTGACAGAATCTTAAAAAATTCGGATTTTTCACACAACAATCCGAAAAAGTAGCGGTTTGCGTGCAGCAATCCATAAAAGTCACGATCCGATTTTTTCGTGTTTTTTTTTATGCTGCTATATCTATGCATTATATGTATGTTCTATACTCCATTGTGGATCAATGTGCTGAATGATCTATGTGCTATTGTTCAATAAACACAGTTCTTTGTTCAACCGTTAAAGAACTACTGGCGCCCATCATTGTGCTATCGCACCCGTTACAGTTAAACTACACCCTGCGTCCACCGTGTTGCGAGGGCTTACCCCTGAAAAAGAGAGCTCATCTGTGGTCTCAGCCCACAAAGGAAAGTAGCTAAAACTGCCCTAGCACAAGTCAGTTTACTATAGCGCTACATGTGTATACTCTAACACCCTTTACTGGTTGAATACAATGGGAGTAATGAGGGTAATAGTTGAAGTAAAAAACTACAGACAATCCGCATGTAGAAAATCCTGCTGTAAAGTATGGCATTTTCAGTATTACATAGCAAATAAACTAACCTGGTAAGGGTGAAACAGGTTAAAAGTAGCCTTTCCAATGCAAGACTTGCAGTGTAAAGCAGTACTACATACAAACATAAAATATTTCCCTCAATTGCAATAGATTGACAATTGTTGGAGGATTCTGTTACTTCTGTCACATGCTTATTAACGTTTAGCATCATTACACAAAGAAGCAGCACAATCACTGCACATTCATGCACCCAGCATTGCAGCACTCTCATTATATGTACACACACTCTCCCTATATTAAATGTGTGACAGTGTGCTCACATATCAGCACAGTTAGGACTGAATGTTCAATATTAAATTCCTGTGTAGCTTCTCTAGACCTCTGATATTGGGATATGTAATCTGTCTGTACTTCATTGTTTGTCAACTTACAAATGTAGCCGAAAGCAGCTCTCCCCCAAGCCAATACCACACTGACTTCTACTTCTACTCTTCTTCTTCTTAGGTCTGTTAACACAGATTATGTAAGGAATTTCAAGTTATACTTAGTAACTTGGATATTGTGACTGAAGTTTATCAGAGCACAAGTCACATGACATGGGGCAGCTGGGAAACTGATTAAATGTCTAGCCCCATGTCAGATTTCAAAATTAAATATGTAAAAAATCTGTTTGCTCTTTTCAGAAACAGATTTCAGTGCAGAATTCTGCGGGGGCAGCACTATTAACTGATGTGTCTTGAAAAAACAATGCTTTCCCATGACAGTATCCCTTTAAAAATATTCAAGGAAGCAAAATAAAGGCAGCCAAACCTAAAACAAATGTGTCATGACCCTCAAATGATTAAAAAAATGTTAAAACAAAAATGTTTAACAGTGTCAACTTTTATAATACGATCCCACTTTAAAATTTGAAAAAAAGTCAGCTTTTTTTTATCATTTTTACAGCTTTTCGGCATACAGGATATGACGTCACTGACATAAGATTGAAGAGGATGTAGCTTCATCTTATCAGTTCACCAGGTATAACCTGGTGAAGGAAACTCTGGTCCAAACAGTAACGTAATGGAAAATTCAAATTTTAATGATTTTGCGGATAACAATCATTATTCTGAGCAAAAATGCGCCTGGCGAAAAGGTGCGAAACTGCTCTAGCGACGGTTTCTTTCACTAGTGAATTGTCCTCTACACCTGTTAGTAAATCGGTGATCCCCCTGCAGATTGGATTTGTAATGAATTGCGGTCGCTTCGCCCTTTAGAAAATCTGCTCTGTGGAGTTCATCAGCAATGCTTAAATAGTAATGATACATCTTAATATATAGTGCTCATCATAATTAGATTTCAATGAGACTTTCCAACTCACACGGCACAGGTTGTAAGCACACTGCAATACACTAGCACAGGTTTGCTTTCCCTTTAAAATGTTGTGCTCCACAGCTTTATGAAAATGTTTTTTACACCCACAAAAACATGCTATACAAGTGTGATCAATGTTCCCTCTAATTCCTTCTTGGCTATGTGCCCCAAAAAAATAATTTGTGCGCACATTTTAAACCTGTTTGCACTGTTTTTAAAAAACTGTGTCCTCAGGCCAGAATTGATACAAAATGTTGTGTTTTCACACAAAACTCTTTGTGCACAACACAATTTGTTAATAATTTGAGTGCACGCGAAGATCTTAGAGCAGTGCTCCCCAACCAGTGGCTCATGAGCAACATGATGCTCACCAACCCCTTGAACGTTGCTCCCAGTGGCCTCAAAGTAGGTGTTTAGTTTTGTATTCCATGCTCAAGGGCAAGTTTTAATCTCATAAACCCAGGTGTACTGCCTCCCGTAGGCTGCCAGTCCACATAGAAACTACCAAATAGCCAATCACAGCCCTTATTTGGCACCCCCCCGGGATTTTTTTTCAAACTTGTGTTGCTCCCCAACTCTTTTTTAATTAGAATGTGGCTCATGGTTAAAAAAGGTTGGGGACCAATGCCTTAGAGCACAGATCCCCCACCAGTGGCTCACGAGCAACATGTTGCTCTCCAACCCCTTGTATTTTGCTCCCAGTGGCCATCTAAAAACCAATTGCTCTGTAAGGCTACACATTTATTGTTATTTTTAATTCAGGCCCTCTCATATTCACACCTCGGGCTCTTATAGAAATCAAAGCATGGTGGCTAAGGGAATTTGAGGCATAACGACCAGATTGCTGAAATTGCAAACTGGAGAAGCCCCTAAACAACTTAAAAACCACAAAATATAAAAAATGAAAACCTATTGCGAATATTTATCATTCTCTACATTATTCTAAAAGTTAATTGAATGGTGACCAACCCCTTTATTTGTAAATTTAACTCTGCCGAGTTGAAATTCAATCTCATAGTAATGGCAGACACACACAGTCAGATTCGGGGAGATTAGTCGCCTTGCGACAAATCCTCTTCTTCGGGGTGACTAATCTCCCTGAACTGCCTTCCCGCAGGCTACAACAAAAATCATCAGCGGGATGGCACTTGGATCACCTCACGAGGAAAGTTCAGGCTCCTTTGGAAAACGAAGCGCTTCAAGTGCGAAGCGCTTCGCCAACGATTTTCATTCTAGCCGGCGGGAAGGCAGTTCAGAGAGATTAGTCACCCCGACTAATCTTCCCGAATCTGACCGTGTGTCTCTGCCCTAAGACTGCAATGAAACCGCTCATCCTATAGCCAATTATCAGAAGATGACACCATTATTTTGTCCAGTAATAATTATAAAGTCCATAGACAAGTGGATACGGTTGGCCAATATACTGTAGTTATAGTATTGCATTGTCTGCTTTCTCTGTATCTCTCTCCATGAGTGTCAGTCCTTTCACACCACATAAATCACACACCTTAGAGACCTGGGCCACTTTTAAAAATGGGGATTCTTTTATTACTATTCATGTGCATGATGATTCTTTATGGTTTTTTGTAACTGTCTCACTGCAATCTTGGCTTGAAGATCCAATCTTTTCTTTTTATCCCTGGAGTAACCAGGATATAGTTGCCCTAGCGAATGGTTTCTCTCATTTCAGCTTTGAATTTCTCCAGCTTCTTATAGAAGAAAAGTTATTATCACTGGTGGGTGCCAGTGATTATAATTAGGGAGGCACCGAATCCAGGATTCGGTTTGGGATTCGGATTTGGTCGAATCCTTCTGCCTGGCCAATCCGAATCCCAATTTGCATAATCATATTATGGGCGAAAAGGGAAATAGCGTGACTTTTTGTCACAAAACAAGGAAGTAAAAAATGTTTCCCCCTTCCCGCCCCTAATTTGCATATGCAAAGATTAGGGGTGGGAAGGGGGATTCGGTATTTTGCTCAATCTTTCGGGAAGGTTTCGGGGGTTCGGCCGAATACAAAATAGTGGATTCGGTGCATCCCTAATTATAATAATTAGCCTGGGGCCCTGGGTCGGTGGTCTTGTTCTCTAAAAACTCTACTGACCTGGGGTAAATCTGTAGGTGCTTATTTGTTGCCATCTTATTTCTTTACTTTCTTTGGTCCCAGTCCAGGTACAGTACATGTGTGCAGAAGGGTGGAAAGCTGAACTTGAAAGCAAAAAACACTGCTCCTACTACTGCATTTATTCTCTGGCCCGGGTCAAAGAGCACAGCGAAGACATGGAAGAAGTTTGCAACGTGGTACAGTTTCCAACTAACAAAGAGATAGCCTTCTTTAGGTAGGCTGCTACCATATTCTTCCAATTTTCTATAAATGATGGGTTTAATAGTTGCTTTATTTTTATAACCCAACCCGGCTTAGTGCTTCTCCAAAACATTATCCCATTGCTTTAATAGTTCCTTGGTGTTCTTGGTGCTGTTGGTTTAGATGTTTCAGAAAATTTGGGGAGGGGGGGATTGTCACATGTGCCTAGATTATGTTCCTATGGATCCCTACTGCTGGGAGCAGCTGTAAAGAGCAACAAAGCTCATTTGCCTTCCAGACAGAATTTTCAGAGCTAAATATAAAGATTGTGCTTGTAGTTGTGTACAAGTAAAATAGGATGTTTGTCATCATATAATAGGCAACTTCCTACTTTCCCTAGGGAAAGGTTATGCTAGCTACAGATATGTTTCTTTCTGTTTATTTCAGAATACTGGTAGGATTAAATATAAACAATAGCTTTTTTTCAAGCCATTAATTCTTAGCTGTTATTGGGCACCAGCACTTGCCTATCTCCTATAAAGCAAAGCTTAGTATCCATGTGTGAAATTGTGTCCATTGTGGGTTACATATGTA
This sequence comes from Xenopus laevis, assembly GCF_017654675.1. Lineage (NCBI taxonomy): Eukaryota > Metazoa > Chordata > Amphibia > Anura > Pipidae > Xenopus > Xenopus laevis. The sequence goes on along the minus strand of NC_054374.1, from coordinate 40,770,202 downwards.
GAAAACACGATTTGTGTGAATGTTCTTTATCCAGTGGGAAGTCTCTCTGCCTTCACTTCCCTCCTCCTCCAGCTGTCATGAACTTTTGCTTTATACCAGCATCTACAGTAGAGGTTTCTCTTTCCACTATTAAGGGGCCCTTTCTCTCTACCCTGCAGAATTTCAATATTTTGCCATATTTCAATCTTTACTCTGTGCAAACATTGAATATGAGCTGGAGGAATGTGAAGCGATAAATCAGAAATTCCTGCAAGATTTTTGGCAAGATTTTGAATCTGCGTTTCATTTCCCCACCTCATAATGGCATTTTTTAAAAATCAGAGATTATTTTTGATCTCTCTCACAGGCTTTTTTTGTTTGTGTGTGTATCTAAAACTTATTGTGGTGATTAAAAATTGATTTATTGCATTGAAAGGGAATGTCAACCCAAAAAATATTTCCTTGTTTAATAAAAAACATAATTCTAAGCAACTGATGGCTCTAACTTTGAAACAATGTAAGACAAGGCAGCTGATTAACAGACCTGTCTATGGTGGGAACCAAGCCTTTTGCAACATTGTTTAAAAAGCAACAACCAGGAGTTAAGCAAATGCTCCTTTCAATAGTAATTGTTTTTTGATTTTTTTGCAGTTTTTAATAAATGTAAATATATTGGAGTTGCTTAGAATTATGTTTTCTTTTGTTAGTTGCATTTTGAAGTTCAACATGCATTTCTCTATTTTTTTGCTTTATGGAAATGCACTGAATACATAAAAATGCAACATTGCATTTAAAAAAATGAAGTGTTACTCAGCTGTTCTAAAATGCATATTTGGCTACTGGTGGGTACAACCAGGCGGAATAAAATGGGATCAGTTCATTCGGGGGGTCCCCAACCTTTTTTTTTATTATTTACCTGTGAGCCACATTCAAATATACAAAGATTTGGGTAGCAACACAAGCATTAAAAAAGCTCCTGGTAGTGCCTAATAAAGGATTTGGATTGTCAGCCTACAGCTGGCTCAGTTTGGCCATAAACCTGGGTTTAAGAGTTTAAACTTTGGGTTTAAGGGATGTTTGTAGGGATTAAAAGCCACAATGACATTTGCTTAGTTATAGCTCATAGGCCCCAACTGTAAGAGTATCTTTTCATTCATATTACAATAGGGTAATAGGGTAGTGCATCAGCTTCCTAGCAAATAGTTCTTTTGTTTGATCCCAAAAGTAGACACCAACATCATATAGCTTTAAAATTGCTGAGTGAGAACCAATCAACATGGAAAATACATACAGTAGCAATAGAGTAGTCAGAGTTGGATACATCATAAACTGAGGAGTCACAGTTGAAAATATACATAGATAATATGCACAGATTTACCAGTGTGAAGAACAAAAAATATCGTCCATTTAGCAAGGTGCCAGGTGGAGGAACCATAGTATTCTTGAAAATCTCGATGAACTGGACAGTCCCAGACCTGACAAGTTCAAGAAGATGCCCTCATCTAGTTCTCTAAACACTCTCCGCATGACCCTGAGAAAGTGGATGCCTCTGAAAGAGGTGAAAACCAACACCAACACAATGCCAAACTGGGACAATATGACTCCAGGGAAAAAGCAACGCTCTCTGCAGTCCATGACTATCACAGCCAAGAGTGTGTTTGGAGCCATGTCACAGGTAACAATATTAGCATGTTGGGAAATAAACTATATGTTGTGTGATATAATAAAAACCACAAATTTCACCCAGGTCTCGTAACCCAGGTTTTTTTTGGTTTTAAACAGGTGGTTAGTAAATGCTACCTGCTAACTGGTTGCTATAGGTTATTATACAATAGCTAACTGCACTTTTTATTATCTTACCCTTGTTTTTATCTAAATAACCCTTTTGCTGCCACAGGGTGTGGCCATGCTTTTTTGCTCTTGCTGTTTCCATACAGTTGGTTTTTAAATGTCTTTATACTTTTAGGCATATTATAAAAATTTATTATAACATTATTTGGAAAAAAATAAGTGTTGAAATGGGATGAGCTATCATCTTTTGAACATAATTGTGCCTTAAACTTTCCGTACCCCATATTTTCTATTTTTGGGCAAAGGTCGCCATATGAGTGGATTTTGGGCAATTTTGACACCCACATGCTTTGCCAAACAATGAAATTATGCAGAGGCATACGAAAAGGCCATCATCAACGTACCAATGGGGTCCTCAACCAAAGGTATTTTCTAACATGCTCAGAAGACATTAGGGGGCACATTTACTAAGGGTCGAATATCAAGGGTTAATTAACCCTCGATATTCGACCATCAAAGTAAAATACTTCGACCTCGAATATCGAAGTCGAAGGATTTACCGAAGGAAAAATTAACGATTCGAAGGATTTTAATCCATCGATCGAAGGATTTTCCTTCGATCAAAAAAAGCTTATGGGGGAGGTCCCCATAGGCTAACATTGAAGCTCGGTAGGTTTAAAGTGCAGAAGTAGGTAGTCGAAGTTTTTTTTAAAGAGACAGTACTTCGACTATCGAATGGTCGAATAGTCGAACGATTTTTAGTTTGAATCGTTCGATTCAAAGTCGTAGTCGAAGGTCGAAGTAGCCTATTCCGATGTTCGAAGTACCCAAAAAAAACGTTGAAATTCTAAGTTTTTTTACTTCGAATCCTTCACTCGAGCTTAGTAAATGTGCCCCTAGGCCTTATAGTCACAGATATCAGGAGGCCCCCTGGACATAGGTCACTAATCTGCCATTTTGTTCTCTAGGACCCTGTTATTGGCTTGCGCATGGCCAACTTAAGAGTGCAAGTACCTGGGTGCACTCTGTGCACTCTGTCTATTAAAAACCACTAGTAAAAAAGAATCATCACCCTCTCACTATATTTTAATACACATATCCAGTGTAAAATCCACTCTTTGTGTGAAATAAAAAAAAAGCCAAGAAAGGTTATTTTACTTTTTTCATCATCTCCTTATTATTACTGGAATTGATATACACAGACAATATTTGTTGTTAAATAGGCACACCATTATCTGGGCATTATTTGTAGTAACAAACTAAAGCGGGAAGCTGTGAATGTCACAGCAGCATTATGATTTAGCATTATATTAAGAAAGGAGGTATAGTAGCTCTAACAGGCTTTTCATGGCTATAGGAACTGCAATCAATAGTGTCAACAGAAAGAAGATGAAAACCTGTAAGCGATTATCCGAGGCAAGAAACATTTTTAGCAGTGTTAATCAATATTCTATGTGAGCACCGGTAATCACAGCATAAAAGGGACGGGAACAGCTGCGTATTGCAGATATCTGCTGCAGAAATGCTGAGAATCTCAATGAAAGCCACATGCTTTGCTCTGCATGCCCAGTACTACTCTAGCAGCTTACCAGAACCTCCCATTTAGGAGGTGTACTTCTAATTTGAAATTTCTGTCCGCAGTTAGACTGTAATAGCTTTCTCTCCCCTCCACACTCCTAATACAATAAATATTTTAAGCCAGTCATTTGGCTTCCTGAATGGAAAGGCCAGAATAGAAAGCTATTTATGTATGATAAACCCTCATAATTAAACTTATTGAAAATGATTTAATAAATAATGCTGGCTGTGCAGTAAGTACAATCCCTATCTGAACCATTTGTGCTGGTAGCAATATCTGCCGTTCTGTTATCACTGTGCCGTATTTCCAAAAATAAGAATAAGTAGGGTATAAATAATAGCAGCGAAACAATGCTGTTAAAAAAAGTCTTGAAAAAAATATCTGTACATATGTTATTATGGTGGTTTATGTTCACAGTTGCCTGTACGCAGAATTCTAAATCTAGCTAGCTGTACATTTTAGCAGGCAACATGTTATTTAACATTTTATATTTAGTATTTCTTAGGGATGTGCTAAATCCTTTGTGTACAGCAGGAAGAAAATTGTACAGTTATGGGTCATGTTATCCATAATGCTTGGGACCTGAGGTTTTCCACATAATGGTTATTTCTATAATTTGTATTTCCATACCTTTAAGTCTACTAAAAAATAATTTAAATGATAAACTCAATAGAATTTTTTTACCCCCAGTAACGATCAATTATATCTTAGTTGGGATCAAGTACATGGTATTGTTTTAGACAGAGCTGTGGAGTTTGAGTCAGGAGCAATAATAACTTTAAAGGTGTTGTTCACCTAACAAACATGTTTTTCAGGTCAGTTTTTTCAATTGCTTTCCATCTTCTATTTTTTACCATTTTCCCAAAATTCAAGTTTGAAGTTTAATGTACCTGTCTTCTGGTGTTTCAATCTGGAAGTTCAGTGATCCATTTATTTGATTCCGTTGATACAGTTAGTTGATACATTTCTCAGCAGCATCTGTCGAATATTAGCAGCTATTTTTTTTTGGCTACTTCGACCATCGGATTGGCTACTTCGACCTTCCACTACGACTTCGAATCGAACGTTTCAAACTAAATATCGCTCGACTATTCGACCATTCGATAGTTGAAGTACTGTCTCTTTAAAAAAAACTTCAACCAAGTACTTCGCCACCTAAAACCTACCGAACATCAATGTTAGCCTATGGGGAAGGTCCCCATAGACTTCCTAACAATTTTCTGATCGAAGGAAAATCGTTCAAACAATTTTTCCTTTGATCCTTCGATCGTAGGAAATGCGGTAAATCCTTTGACTTCGATATTCGATATTACCTGCACTGGTAAAACTGGTGTGTTTGCTTCAGAAAGACTACTATAGTTTATATAAAGAAGCTGCTGTGTAGCCATTCAAGCTGCTGTGTAGCCATTCAAGCTGCTGGAAAAAGATACCAGATAAGCCCAGTCCAATACAAGGGATTTTATCTGTTATCTGTTATGTAGCCTGTGACTTTTTTCCTTTTTTTCCCAGTTTGAATTTCTGCCCCCATGGCTACACAGCAGCATATTTATATAAACTATAGTAGTCTTTCTGAAGCAAACACAGCTTTTACCAGTACAGAGCAACAGTACATTATATTTTAATTACTTTGATACACTTTCAGTTTTTGGTGTTACTGTTCCTTTAAAACAGAGGAGTTCGATTTATGTACTGACTCCACAGCCCTGGTTTTATTACTGAGAAAAAGGGAAATCATTTTTAAAAATTAGAATTATTTGATTAAAATGGAGTCTGTGGGAGATGGCTTTCCCACAATTCTGAACTTTCTGGATAATGGGTTTCCAGATAACAGAACCCATACCTGCATTAAATGTGTCGTATTCATTTGGTAACAGGCCAGTGTAAATTAACCAAGCATAAGCTCTAAAAAAGCCTATGGATGATACATTTTTATATAGTTATTACGTTCTGCAAACATACCATAGTATGTCTCTATATTCTTTGCATAACAAGTATGTGTTGCTTTGGGAATGCCAGCTCCATATGTAGATTGCTTTTTTTCTTATCATTAATAGGGATGGGCGAATTTGACCCGTTTCGGTTCTCCAAAAATTCGCCGCTGGCGAAATGTCGGCAACACTCCTTACAGTCTTAAAAATTTTTATGACACGCTTTTTTTGTAACACACAATGCCATACAAGTCTATGGGCATCATTTTCGCGGCGAAACAAGGTGAAAAAATGTGCCCATCCCTAATCATTGAATTGCCCCAGGATCACTCTTGTTCTTTTGTCTTGTGTTACTATACAACCAGGGGCCAAATTCACTAAAAGCACTTTATAGAAAAGAGCAAATAACTTAAAGGAGAAGGAAAGCTACGAAGGCATTTTATTGCCAATAGATTAGCTGCACTAGTGCAAGCTAGAATGCTATATTTATTTTGTAGAATGTTTTACCATACTCTAGAAACTCTCTGTTTGTTTAGGATAGGAGCTGCAGTATTAACTTGGTGTGACATCACTTCCTGCCTGAGTCTCTCCCTGCTCTGGGCTCAGATTACAGCAGAGAAGGGAGGGGGGGGAAGTGGAGCAAACTGAGCATGCTCTTGCCCAGGGCAATGAGGTTTAAGCTGAAGGCAGGAAGTCTGATACAGAAGCCCATGTGTACACAATAGAAGGAAAGAAATGTGCTGTTTCTTTTAACAGAGGACTCAGAGCAGCACTACTTTGGGGCTTTAATGGTATATTTAGATGGACCTTTCTGATAAGGCTTACTTAGTTTTAACCTTTCCTTCTCCTTTAATAATTAAATAAAAGCACATATTTAGTTATTTGCCCATATTTCAAGTGCTAAGAACACACCATTTACGCTCTTTTAGCTTTAAATTTTAAAATGACAGAAACCTGTAATGCATTGTAGGAAACAATGCAATTTGGGTGCCAAAAAGTAAAAAAAAAAAGAAAAACCTTGATTGAGTACAATTACATGCTCAAAGAAACTTGAAATTCTCCAATTAAAAATTGGCTTGAATTTTGCCTAGGACAACGACCACTTGACTTCTTCATAAACTCGCTGGATTTATATGCCGACTTTTTACATTGAGTTTTTCGAAAATATTTACGAATTTGCAAAATTTTTTGGATCATGAAAAAATCACCCCCTTCCAGTCTTATATTACATAAACCCAATAGAGAACCCGCTTTGAAAAGTTCGCTGGAGAATATTAACCCATATACAGCTGTGTTCAGAATAATAACAGTGTGTTTAAAAAAGTGAATAAAGATCAAATTAGTTTTATTCCTTTACAGAAAGTGAAAAAATGGAATATTAGGTTGTTCCAAAAAAATAGCAGTGTCTTCTTTACAAACTCAAACATACACTGTATAAATTGAAACATGTTTCAACAGCTGTTACAGTCCACAATTCTTCTACATTTTTTGGTTTTGTCTCAGAAACAGCATTTTTTATGTCCCCCACATGTTTTCTATTGTATTGGGCTGGCCACTCCATAACACCAATCTTGTTGGTCTAGAATCAAGATGTTGCTTGTTTACTGGTGTGTTTGGGGTCGTTGTCTTGTTGAAGCACTCATTTCAAGGGCATTTCCTCTTCGGCATAAGGCAACATGACCTCTTCAAGTATTTTGATGTATTGAAACTGATCCATGATCCCTGGTATGTGTTAAATAGGCCCAACACCATAGTATGAGAAACATCCCCATATCATGAAGCTTGTGCCACCATGCTTTACTGTTTTCACAGTGTATTGTGGCTTGACTTATTTTTTTGGAGGTCGTCTGCGGGCCCTAAAAACCCAAAAAAACGATCTTGCTTTCATCAGTCCACAAAATATTAGGACAGTCAAATTGCAAGCTCATCAGCGCATGTCTTTTTTTCAACAATGGGACTTTGTGGGGCTTGGCTTCACATAAGCATCTTCTAATTGTAACAGTATCACAGGTAACTTTACAACTGCTTTCATCTTCCTGGAGCTGATCATTGGCTGAGTCTTTGCCATTTTGGCTATTCTTCTATCCATTTGCATGGTAGTTTTCTGTTTTCAATTCAATTACATACAATCAGCAGCATTCATGTTATGTCTGTTGGTTTACTATTACTCTGCTACACCTACTAGTAAATTATTTGGCATGTAGAAATTTCTACCAAAAACAGTGATTGATCAGGTTAGTGATGTCAGACTGCTATTATTCTGAACACAACTGTATGTACATCCTTTAGAAAGTGAGACCCAGTTGAAACAAGTGAGAGACTGTGTTTAAGTGAACGACCACAAGAAGTTACAAGAAGTGAATTCTGTATGACTGTAAACAGGGGTTGGCCCTAGTGGAGTGAACTGCTTAGGAGCGTCTCCTGAACAGCATCAGAATAATTCCCTGGCAGGAATTGCTAATAAACAGCATTGTTGTCATCGGCTGCAGCAATACACTCGTGGTGCTTCAATTTCCGAAGTCACCCGATGTTTCCTCGTGAGGCAACTTCAGACGACTTCGGAAATTGAAGCACCGCGAGTGCATTGCCGCAGGCGATTTTTCATTTTGCAGGGGGAAGGCAGTTTGGGGAGACTGTCGCCCCGAAGAAGAGGCGATTAGTCGCCAGGCAACTAAATCTCCCCGAATGTGTTCAAGTCCTTAGGGTTGAAATAGACACACAGCACTTATTGATTACATCTTTTTTCTGTATAGACCTGGCCATAGACGCAAAGATCTGATTGTACGAATCGAGGACTCATGCGATTTTCGGACCGTATGTGGAGAGTCCCAACATTTTTCGTCTGGCAGAGATCTGTCGATCTGTGGGGAAGTCCGATCGTATGATGATTCGTACGATCGGATCTTTGCGTCTATGGCCAGCTTAGGGGTTTGCATGTGTTTTTGCTGATTTTAATTTGTTTTTCTTTTGATCTACATCTTCTCTACTCTTCTGCTGTTCAGGTGTCAGCCCTTTTATCTATCTCGCTTGCGGAAAACAAGTAATTTAATTCTTTAGCTGTTAGTGGGATGCAGGGAGAGTTCTGCGATGTCTGGAGAGCCACTGTTTGCCAATTCCTGTTGCAAGGGTTTTCTATGAACAGTTTTTCCTTTTTGTATGATAATTACAAAAATTTCCCTTCACAATAGGGTTTGCAAATGCCTCCCACAGATCAGCATTGTAGCCCTGTAATATTTGTTGAATAAAAGTTGTATTTTTTTTTTGTTTCATATTTAAAACTTTCAAATATCTGAAGAACACTCGGTATAGGTTTCTATCTCTGTTAATAGTGTTCCATCCACAGAGGCTGAGCCAGAGTATCACTTCATGACAGTTAAGCTGCAGAAAAGTTGCAGTGTTTCATTGTTCCCTCAGGACAAAGGGCGAGAAAATGTAAAACATCTCTGGAATGTCCATTATTTAGATAAGAGGTGGAAAACATATTTCCTCATCCCTGCACAGTATAAAAAATCCCACTAAAGCCCTTGTTTCAAGTAAAATGCTTATCTGTTCTGTCCACTTGTCTCAAGTGTTCAAGGATTTACATTGACTCCCATTCCAATTAAATTCACAGACTGCGCCATGTTACAAGGGATCTGTGCTAAAGAAAAAGCAGAACCATTGCTGTAATTTATCCAGGGGCTGTACAGCTCATAACCAAGTTTATATCTCCAAAAATCACAGCAGAATGTGATATATGAGATAACATGTGTAGTGGTGCTCAAAATGCAGGATTTGGCTTATAGTAGGAGCTGAGCAACTCTGTCCAAATTAGAATTTTTTTTTACTTTGTGTGCACAAATAAGTGAGGACTGGCATATTGATGCCTACAATTTGGCTTCCTCCCAAAGCTCCAGCCAATCAATCACCTTTTGCTTTTGAAAGCTATATGAGTGTTCTGTCTATTCAATGAGCTATACTTTTAGTTTTAAAGGGGGTAGATCATCTTTAAGTTATGTTATATATTTTTTATCTTTTCTTTGTTATATCTTATTATGTCTTAGTATGTTATAGAATATCCCATTTTTTTTTTTTTAACATGCCTTCTAGTGATGTGCAGGTCATCACTTGATCGACCCACATCCGACCCTAACCCCCCTATTTGTTACCTGCACCAGACCCTAACCTGGCAAGTCTCCATATTTATAGGCCCAGCTCACAGAAGGGACAAGACACAAAGGCGCAAATCATGCTGCAAAGCCTGGATTTGGAAGTGGGGCACCATGAGTTCACGGACAGGATGGGTGCATGGAAAAGTGCAGCCTGCGAAAGTTGTGTGGATGTTGGGCCACACCTGCCTGACCCACAACTTCTGCAGGGCTAGCCCGTACATCACTAATGCCTTTCCCTTTACTGACCCCAAAGAGCAAAACACTTGATCTGTGAGGCTACAATTCAATTGTAACGGTTACTTTTATTAATTGACTTTCTAATCAGGACCTCTTCTATTAATCTTCCAGTCTTTCATTCAAACCTCTGAATGGTTGCTAGGGAAAATTGCAACCTTGCGACCAGTTTGCTACAGAAATTCAAAACTGCAGAGCTGCTTAATAAAAAAGCTAAGTAATTCAATAACCATACAACCCTGAAGGCTTATTGTAAATTGTATCCAAATATTAAGGTCTATCTGTGTCATATTTAAAGGTTATTTGAAAGTGGAATTCCCCTTTACACATACATGAAGCCAAGCAATATAGAATACAACTTCATTAACCATTGAGGGAAATTGTTATTTTTGGTAGAGCATTAGTTGCCCTTGCATTTTCTACCTTGATCCTTATTTTGCTATTGATGCACCTTGTACCGAGGGCTGGATAACACCCAAAAGCCACAACCGAGTAAGCTGGAACAATTTTTTCCTTTCTGAATATTCTTGGATGTTTTATATGCTAATCTGCACACAATACTTCTTCTGGCAGCCGTCCTATCCATATTCTAATTTTAGGCTGTCTTGGGTGCAACTTATATTTAACCTTCAAGCATTTGATATCTACCGCTTGTACAGCCTTACACTGACATTTCTGCAACAAGGGGCTGCTTGAGAAGTAATCCTTTAAGATGCTCAGACCAGTAATACTTTCGCAGACACATGAAATGAAGGGGAGATGTACAAATTGCTCTCCAGGCCAAAAGCAGCCAAGCGAGGTACAGCAGTGCGGAATTATGTGATCTGACTCTGTAGTCTTAGCTGTGTAGAAAGTAATGACAATGCCTTCTCTCTAGTGCTAAAGAACAGATAGACATTGTAATAAACCTATTCCAATTTGTGCTACAGATGAAATGGTAGTTTTAATCTTTCTTGGCTAAACAGTGAGGCACTTCTGTATTCATTGCTCACAATAGAATAAGCCTGTTTGATAAAATATTTTTTACTTTTTGACAGTAGGAAAATTCCATTCATTTTGAAGTTATGGGGAAGTAACACAAACCGTAAATGGGCCACATATATCCCAGGTTTTGTTAATTTATAGGTTTAAAGGGAAACATGTTTTTTTTTTTTTAAACGCATCAGTTAATGTGCTGCTCCAGCAGAATTCTGTACTGAAATCCATTTCTCACAGATTTTTTTATATTTAATTCTGAAATCTGACATGGGGCTAAACATTTTGTCAATTTCCCAGCTGCCCCTGGTCATGTGACTTGTGCCTGCACTTTAGGAGAGAAATGCTTTCTGGCAGGCTGCTGTTTTTCCTTCTAAATGTAACTGAATGTGTCTCAGTGGGACATGGGTTTTTACTATTGAGTGTTGTTCTTAGATCTACCAGGCAGCTGTTATCTTGTGTTAGGGAGCTGCTATCTGGTTACCTTCCCATTGTTCTTTTGTTTGGCTGCTGGGGGGGAGAAGGGAGGGGGGTGATATCACTCCGACTTGCAGTACAGCAGTAAAGAGTGATTGAAGTTTATCAGAGCACAAGTCACATGACTTGGGGCAGCTGGGAAATTGACAATATGTCTAGCTCCATGTCAGATTTCAAAATTGAATATAAAAAAATCTGTTTGCTCTTTTGAGAAATGGATTTCAGTGCAGAATTCTGCTGGAGCAGCACTGTTAACTCATAAATTTTGAATTTTTTTTTTCCCATGACAGTATCCCTTTAAGTAGGAGAAATAACAGCCTGACAGAAAGTAGTTCCATTCTAAAGTGCAGGCACAAGTCACATGACTGGGGCAGCTGGGGAAACTGACAATATGTCTAGCCCCATGTCAAATTTCTAAATTGAATATTAAAAAATCTGTTCTTTTGAGAATTGGATTTCAGTGCAGAAGTCTGCTGGAGTAGCACTATTAAATGAGGCGGTTTTCCCATGACAGTATCCCTTTAACTGACCAGCATCAATTATTGGGGTCTAGTAGTTCAGCCAAAGCTTTAGCTGTTGACGTACCATCCCTTAATGGCTATGACTGTTTTTAAGTATACAGAATTAAAGGTAAAGTACCACTCTAGAAGAACTGCATGTGGGCAACCGTTGGGCAGTGGGCATATTCTGTATAAAGCAGGCTGTCCTGTGATAGGGTACTCGGTAAGGTAGCTTCTTCTCTCTGTAAAACAAAGTACAGGTATAGGATCCATTATCCAGAAAGCCCCAAATTACAGAAAGGCCATCTCCCATAGTCTCTTTTTTAACTGTTCGACTGTAGCAGCCATGGCAAAGATGTATCTGTTTAACTCATACTTGTGTCCCCTACAGTACAACTGCACCATACTACTAGAGGAGCTGATTATGTGACCACTAAAGGGGGGGGGGGGGTGCTTTCACGACTTTGCATACATTTTCAAAGAGCCTAATCACTTATATGCAGAATAAGTCTCTTCAAAATTTAATAAAATTGTGTTATGAAATGTATTGGTTTATTTTGAATGTACTAGGTTTGCTGTACTAGATTATGATTTTATGATGGGGGGCCACAGCTCTCCCAAATCAGGAAAAATCTCCTCCAAACTGAGATATAGCTGGATAGTCAAATGGGTTGCAGACTCCCTTTAAATCTAAATCATTCACTTGATTGGTCAGTACAACACTAAAATCGTTAGCATAGCCCTCTGAATTTCCCACCAATCCCACATACAGCAAGCCAATTACGTCTTTCGTATTCCAACTTGTAGAATATTGTTTATAGCTATCTTACCTGTTTTAAAAACATCTTGTATTTTTGTTTTTTTATTAATAACCTGCCTTTTTTTATTTCTTTAAAGAAAATAACGAAGACTACACAAGCCAAAACTTATTTACTGGCCTCTCCAAAGCAAGTCAAAGTCTCCAAGAGACAGATTGAGACACCTGAAAGTAGCAAGAAGGGTAGCACGCCAAAGAGATGTAACATGCCAAAGAAATGTGGTACACTAAGGCGTTCTCTTCGCAGGCTGAAAGAGGATGCCAGCCCCAGTGTCCGATTCACCCAAAATCCAGCTAGATCTCTCCCCGCTCAAGCAGGAGGGCAAGGTGCGACTAAGAAGTTCTTCAAGAGCTGCAGCATTAAAAAGCCCCTATTCCTCACCAGTTGCTATCATCACAAGGAGGTATCTACAAAGCCTATCTTAGGTTTTATATTCATACTAAGACTGACGTGCTTCATCAGATTCATGTACAAGTGGATGAATGACTCCTGGCCCATATCATTAAACTTTAATCTTGCACAAGGTGGAAAAAAAATTGTTTATCTTTATTTTAAAAATAGTAGCACACTAAGACCATATTTGATTGACATGTACCGCGACTCCCTGTGTTGATTTTTCTTTCATTTAAATGCCCTTAACCAATTCTATCACTATAACCCTGTGAATTTTGTGTTTGTATTACCAGTTAAGCCCATAGCAATTTCAAATTGCATCCTGTTAGAAGTAGGAGTAGGCTTTAATGTCAGACTTTATAGAGCTCTTTATAAAGTGCAACTCTCCATAAATGCTGAAAATGTTCCAGGGTTTCTGAGTTATTTTTGTGTCTTCCTACTTTCCAGGCAATTTGACAAAGACCTTGAAGCTATCTCCACAGGAATCCGTCAGCTCAAGCGTCTCTCTAGGGTCTTTGATGATGCCATTTTGAAGGAAGAAAGGTAAGCCGGATCCTCTGTGTTCTCATTAGTCTGTCACTATTCTAAGCATATATCTGATATCAGATATCCAGGCTTGTGTGAGGCAGACACAGCAGCCTGCACTAGCTTTAACCGCCTCTCACACCCTGGAACACACACATTGTGTAATTTTTTTTTCTGGAAAATTAATAGGGTTGTCGCCAAATACCTATAAGTCTCATATGTAAAATCCACATCCTTTATCGCTGCACTGGTGTCAGTACAGACATTTAGGCTTTATCTAGGCTCATTCTAGCATAATTTAATGGTACTCTGGTCTATAGAGAGAACTATTAGGAGCAGATTTACTATGGGTCGAATATCGAGGGTTAATTAACCCTCGATATTCGACTGGGAACTAAAATCGTTCGACTTCGAATATCGAAGTCGAACGATTTTGCGCAAATCCTGCGATCGATCGATCGAAGGATTTTTCGTTCGATCGAACGATTAAATCCTTCGAATCGAACGATTCAAAGGATTTTAATCCAACGATCGAAGGAAAATCCTTCGATCAAAAAATCACAGGCAAGCCTATGGGGACCTTCCCCATAGGCTAACATTGACTTCGGTAGGTTTTATCTACCGAAGTAGGTGGTCGAAGTATTTTTTAAAGAGACAGTACTTCGATTATCGAATGGTCAAATAGTCGAACGATTTTTACTTCGAATCATTCGAATCGTTCGAATTCGATCGAATTTAACCAATTCGATGGTCGAAGTACCCAAAAAATACTTCGAAATTCGAATTTTTTTACATTCGAATTCTTCACTCGAATTTTGTAAATCTGCCCCTTAATGTAGGGTATGAAAAATTCAGACATTTATGATGCCATAGCATCCCCTTGGGTTGTTAATGTAATTTCCACTACTTTAATATCTATCTGTAATAACAATTGGAGGGTCGGGTTCAGAGGTAAGGGAAGGATTAGACAAACTGGCCTGAGAAATTACAGGACTAAAAAAAGCAAGCTAAAAGTGGAAATGGATTGTAAATTTGTCAGTCCTTTTTCCTCTTTAATTCACGGAGCAATCACAGCTCATAGTTACTTTTGTGCAAACAGGGACAGTTCTATTCCACGATTTTAAGAATATGGATTTAGAGGTTAGATTAATGTAAAACATAAACTATATCATTATTTTACTTGGCAAGGACAACTTTCAATTGTGTCTCTAAAAGTCAAGTATATGGGATCTCAAATCTTGTTGCCCTCCTGCTGTTGGAAAATCTGTTTTCCAGCATTCCTAGACAGTGGGGTGCTGGTTGTAGGGGCAGGGAGGTACAGGTGGTAGAGCTGCATGAGGTGGGAAAACTCCATCCTTACTCTATTGATAAAGCAGTTGGAAATCCTCATGACACTTATCCTCCCATCTGTTATCAGCGACATGTCCCTTCTTCTCATTGATAACTGAAGATAAAATCCAGATAAACTTTGGACTTCCCTAACCCGTATTGTATAAATGTGCATGTACTGGCTTTTATACACTAACCCACAAGAATGCATTCAGTCCTGTCTGTGTGCTTTATGGTATTTGTAATATGATACAAATATGAATGGTTAATGCTCCCTATATTATTGGTGTATGTTACACTGGACTACTAATATTTACATTCACTTGGCTAATTTGTGGAAGAAGACACTAGAATGCTCATAATTAAGCATGTTCAACCTTAGTATGGGGTTGGGTGACTGGGCAGCCTATTGCAGCAAATCACACAAACTGGAACCATGATGCCTATGAACAGCCAATATGTCTCCTCCTCATATAGGATAAATGAAAAACCCCTAATTTTGCAGGCGATAATGTCCCTCATAATGGTCCTTGTCCATGTTTCAAATGAGTTTTCCCTGCCAGAAGCAGAGTAGAGTGATAGCCAGTCACAACCCTACAGCAAAGACAGACTTCAATTCCTTATAGTTGTTGATTGGCTGCTATCCTACAGTCCAGTGTGCTTAGTGCTGCCGGCTCCGCTGCACATCCAGCAAATTCAGCCAGCTAAGAAATAAGCAGATATCCTAAATCCCGACATATGTCATTACTCAAAACATTCCTGAGATCTTGCCTATGCTAATGAGCAGCACATTAAACAGTAACGTGCCCAAAATACTGAACTGAATGAGAAATGGGGAGGTGGGTAGTGCCTGTATAGAGCTCAAGCTTTTTGCTCATGGGAGGCTTTTTTTTATCACTAATCCCCTGTACAGCTGGTCTCCTTGACTTCCTTCAGTATAACCAGCATTCTCTTTTCTCGGGTAATAAAGGGAGATAGTCACACTCGGCAGCGTTCCTACATATTGGATTATTGCCTGTCGTGGCTGAAATTATTTCAGTGAAGTTCTTTTAAAAAAGTCGACTATACACACAAACTGAGAATGGATTCTTTTATCTTTTATTTGTCTCCACACATAAATGTGCTGCTGTTGCTACTCTTCATGCTACTCCCACTCGGGGTTCAGGCCCCAGGAGATATCCACAATGCCCTTTAGCTGCCAACTTTCCTTCCCACTCTTTGCTTAATAGTGTCAAGCTCTTCATGTGTGAATAAGCATTAACTTCATGAATATCTGCCCTTTTCACATCTAAAGCTATATTGTGTTTAATCTGCTTACTTGATATGTAAATGAATGCATTTTCTTTCTTTTGTTGATGGGGTTGCTTTTTCAATTCAAATTACTTTTTATAAAATAACCAGTAGTATTTTATTCTAGTAACCCATGCCATCCAATCAGCAGGCTGAATTAAATAGCCTGGTGTTTAAAAGCAAACATCCGATTGGTAGTTGTTACTACATGTAAATTTTGCCCCCCTCAGACACAATGGGAGTGGCCGAAATGCTACTTTTTTCTATCACTACTCCTAATACTACAGAATAAAAAGCTCACAGCCTTCCCCAGTAGCAGAGTCGGTAGAGCACATGCACCTCAGTGCCAAAGCCGCACTGGTTGATTGTTCCCCATAACACAGAGAGCAGAGTCACCAAATCAAGGGAACATTGTGGTGCTGAGGTCCTCATGTTGTGGTTCTCTGTGCCCTCAATAGAGCACTTATAATTCAATTAAAGGAAAACTATAACCGCAAAATGAATACTTAAGCAGCAGATTGTTTACTTTGCATTAATTGTCATGTTAAAGAATCTTATCAAGCTGGAATATATATATTTAAGTAAATATTGCCTGTTTACATCTTTTCCCATGAGCCCCATTTGGTGATGGTCTGTGTGCTGCCTCAGAGATCACATGACCAGAAATACTGCAGCTCTGTAACAGAAGAAGTGGGAGTAAAATACAGAACTTAACTCTAATTGGCTCATGTGACCTAACATATGTTTTGTGCACAGTGAATCCTAGGATCCCAGGGGACAGCCCTTCCTTCTTAAAATGGCAATTTTCTATTTAGGATTACACAATGGCACATACTGCTAAAAAATTATATTATGAACATGGTTTATTTACACTAAGCAAAGTTTTACATGGGAGTTGTTTTATGCAGTATATTTTTACAGAGACCTACAATTTTCAGGGTTTATAATTTTCCTTTAATATTCGTAGTGATGACAGACACAGAGGGGGGACTTTTGTCTTTTGCTTCTCTTCCTTTGATTTCAAAAGCAATTATATGCCCCATAAGCAAATATGTGCCCCATAAGCTTTTGGAAAACTAAAGCACAGTGTAGAGTATTTTTCTGAGCCTTATGACTTATGACCTAGGCCAGTAGCTTGCAATGCTATATTTTGAGTATGGAAGTTGGAAAATTATGTTACCATAATTATTATTTGGAGGCCTTATTTAAATATCCAGGATGCAGTCTAGTTACTGTTTAAGGATCATCTGATCAGGGGACCCGGAATACTGGCTGTATCGAATCCCTTCTGTCTATTTTCCTCCCTAGTAGAGTCTCACTTTCTATAATTAAATAAATTCTAATCTTTACCTTCTCCTTTCATTGCCCCAGAAAAGAAGCCATTCACAGTTTAATGGCAAACAATTTACGTTGCACAGGTGGCTCTCGGCCGTCTTCGAGAAGAAGCACAAGGAAGCTTCAGCATACGCTCTGAGGCTGGACAGAAATGGCTTTAACCAGTATTGGAAACATTGGTGCCTGATAATTATTTGCTTCATGAATTTCTCTGGGGTTTTATAAATAGCCAATTTTATTCAGAATTTTAGTCACTGTGTACTTAGTTTTGTAGCGCTTCTCAGGAAACAACTGTTCTGTAATATTTGCTCCTGCTGCCTTTAATTAACTGTTTGTCGCTCTCTCTATACTATCTCATAATACGATCAACATTTCGTCAGGTAGTTAGCAGCCTGTTCCTGTTAGAAGGAAACACTGGTCTGCTTCAGGCTTAAGCAATCCAAGAATTTGAGCAAAAGTAGAACAAAGTCTAATACCACCGAGGCATGGTCATCAATGGTTTCTTTGTGCAGTGACCTGTATAATGTTATGCTATTTTTTTATATATCATTTCCACATATATAGAT
The DNA here is from genome assembly GCF_017654675.1 of Xenopus laevis. Taxonomy (NCBI): domain Eukaryota; kingdom Metazoa; phylum Chordata; class Amphibia; order Anura; family Pipidae; genus Xenopus; species Xenopus laevis. The sequence continues at coordinate 40,752,332 of NC_054374.1, read as the reverse complement.
CATGCATTTAAACATTGAACTTCACATATCATGAGACAGCCAAGGTGACATCCCTGTAACTGTAACTGATTATATCTTTTCTCTAATAAAGAACATAATTTGACAAAACCTAAACATGTTTTGCAATAGAGTTTCTAAATTTTGAAGAGAGTTCTATTTTATTGTATCCTTTACAAGATGGGATTGAAACTACAGGATCTTTTTATGTTTCTGCTGTGGAGAATTTAGAAAATTCCATGAAAACCATGGTTTATTGGTAAATATTACCCAACCCACAGCAGACCTCTGTATCTTGAAAGATCTCCTGAAAAGGCTTCTCCACCAGCAATAATTAAAACCACTGGTGGTAAGGCTTACGGGTTGCTTTATTTTTCACGCAAGGTGATTTCACAACATATAGGTTTTACCACTGACTATTTCAATTATTGCTGGGGCAGAAGCATTTGTCACCAGCAGCAGCACCAATTTATCTCAAGTGACAAAACTCCCCTTTGGACATTAGCCCGAAGCACCTAAAATCAACCCCTGCTTCTCGAATGGGAAGGGGTGAAACTTTGGACAGTTTTTAGTCCAGGGTCTGACAAAGTGCCTAGAAAGAGGGCACGAAACGCGTAGGTTTTCTACACCAACCCACTGCTAGAAACTCACAAGATGTGCCAAATAAAGCCGCAAGAAAATTGAGCAATACCGTCTCCTGTGATTCCTTCGCTCCGCGCCGTGAAACGGGGTAAATCTGTGCGCTTTCTATTAAATCTTTGTGATTTTAAACATGATTAAAATCTTTTATATATGTGTATTTTGTCTTGAAGCAGAGCAGTTCAAGAAACACACACATTCTTACATTTTCAGCTCATCTCACTGAAATATCACATAAGATAAGGAGGTTTTTTCAGACTCTGATTGTTGAACCAAAAGTCATTTTTACATTTCCCATGTATTTTTAAACAGATATAGTAAAACAAAAGTCTGTGTAGCAAGTAAAAATACTTACAATGAACTACATGTTCCAGATATGATTATCTGAAACCATGGGTGTCAAAAAGACCTGTGGAGTTCATAGGCAGAATATGGCCTTGGAGGGCAGAAAATCTACTTGGAGGGCATCGTTCTGGCTCATGGGCTTCTGCCATAGGTGCTTCGCCAATGAGGTGAGATGAGGCTGTCGCCTCAGGCGGTAGCGCCCCACTAGGTACCAGGGGCGGCAAAAATGCTGCTCCTGGTACTTTAAGAGCAAATTTCCGGGGGAGGGGGGCAGCAGCAACTGCTGCTGCCTCAGGCGGCGGAGGGGCCAGGATCGCCCCTGGCTTCTGGTTAGGTAATAAAGGGGTTTTCCATGATTTGGATGAGGCACATGCAGCTTTAGAAATTAAAGGGGTTGTCCACCTTAACGTTAACTTTTAGTATGGTATAGAATAGGCAATTCTAATATTATAAAGAGTATAAAGAAAGAGAGGTATACTGACCAGCTGGGCAGGCAGCCGAGATAGTGAAGTAAAAGAGTAAAAAGAGAAACCATGGTGTTACATTCATTAGGTAACTGTTTGTGTGCCCCTTCTAAACATTATGGTGTTGATGAAGTCCTCTTAATGGCAATTTCATACCAGGAGATTTATCGTCAGTGATAAATCTCTGCTTCTGAGAGCAATTAATCTCCTGTAAAAGCTTTCCCACCAGCAGTAATGTAAATCTCTGCTGGTAAAACCCATGTGTTGCTTCAGTCTCCCAATCGCTTGAAGTTGCCTTAACTTCTGGTTGCCAGTGGGAAAGCTTTTAAAGGAGATTAGGCTCTCTGAGAAGCAGATATTTATTGCTGACGAATAATCTGCAAGTGTGCCATTGCCCTAAAGCTTGAAAGCACTGCAGATTCTGTTAAATAGTGATGAGCGAATTTAAAGGTGTGAATTTGCAGTGAATTTGCACGCTTCACCTGTGAATATATAAGCGAAAATTGCAGTGAAAATTCCGATGCCGGTGACAATTTAGATGACAGTGCCAATTTAACGGACGCCCATTGATTTTAATGCGCATCAAATGACGCCGGCGTCAACTTTGAGGCCCGTGAATTGCCGTCGGGGTCAAAATTCATGTTTTCGCTAATTTTTCACCCGTTTAGCAAATTTTGCAAATTTCGTGGCGAAGCGAAACAGGACAAATTCGCCCATCACAACTGTTAAAACTTTATAACACAATAATACAGTATGGGACCTGTTATCTGGAATGTTTAGAGCCTGGCACTTTCTGGATAAGAGACGTTTCAGTTATTTGGATCTCCATACCTTAAGGCTGGTGGCACACGGGTGGATTAGTCGCCAAGTGATGAATCTTCACAACTGCGGGCGACTTCAGAAAACAAAGCAACACAAATGCCATCCCACCTTCGATTCACATTCTTGCTGGTGGGAAGGAATTTCTGGGAGATTAGTCGTCTGCGAAGATTTATCACTTGGTGACTAATCTCCCTGTGTGCCACCAGCCTACTAAAACATAAATAAAACCCACTATGTTGGTTTTGCCCCAATAAGGATTAAATATATCTTAGTTTGGATCAAGTACAAAGTACTGTTTTATTATTACAGAGTAAAAGAAACCATTCAAAAAATTGTGAATTAAAATTGAGTCTATGGGAGATGACCAGCACATATTTCAGAGCTTTCTGGATAATGAATCCCATACCTTTATCTGCAAATATCCCATAGATCTGTCTTTGGCAAGCTTGGGGAAATTTTAGAACACAGTCAAATAATAATTTCGAGCTATACTTCATGGAGCATATTGGATGTCATAAATAAATAACTACAGTCAGAAACTGGCAATGGGTCACGGTCACTTACTCATTGAGTAGCCCTCAGCACATACTGGAATATATTTTATGTGACATGTAAAAATAATTGATCCTTGCTATGCATTATATTTATTGATGTTCCACTTTGGGTGGGACAAGTGAGTGGTCCCAATTAGTACCAACCTTAGTTTATAGCGTTTGTATGTTCTACCTTTGTTTGTTGGAGTTTCTTCCACGTGCTCAGCGTTCCTTCCATATTACAGAACATACTGTACCTGCAAGTTAACTGACTATAGTAGTGAGTGTAGGCCCCACTGTACTCTGCATACAATATTGACACTACATGTATGTACTCTGCATACAATATTGATACTACATGAATGTACTCTGCATACAATATTGACACTACATGTATGTACTCTGCATACAATATTGATACTACATGAATACAGCATAATAATGACGAGTACACCGTTTTCTTCTGGTTTTGTGAAAAGCAAACTGACCAAAAAGCCCATTTTTCACTGGAGTTATTTTATTTGTTTAAAAACAAGCTGACATCAAAAAAATTATACCGCCTGTAAAAATCTTACATTTTTGATCTTAGAAATACATACTATAATATACAGTCTGGATATTTTACAGTGCATCCATACGAAATATAAACATTTTGCCACCATAAATAGCTTTCAACAGACAAGCAATACATATCTTTATTGAAAAACTTGAAAGCATAGATACAACTCTAGACCCAAAGACCAGTCTTTGCGCAGAAATGCATAGACAAAATAAAACTCTTGCACAACTCTTTAAAAAAAAAAAAAAAAAGACCTTTGAGAGGGTGTCATGAATCTCGGAGGGGAGGGGGGGGGGGCTGGAGCCAAACTGTTTTTATATGGTTTTCTATTAATATTTCAAGTGCACATATAGAGAAGTGTACAGATAAAACCATCGGGATTTCGCAGTGTAATTTTTTAGTCCTGTCTCTAGAAGGTGCAGTGTACTCTAGCGAGAAGAAATCACCGGCACAACAGGCTATTTCTAGCAGGGAAACCCTTGCTCGTTTATTTGCGGATGCAACGTTTCGGGGCGTAACCCCTTTGTCATATGCTTGACAAAGGGGTTACGCCCCGAAACGTTGCATCCGCAAATAAATGAGCAAGGGTTTCCCTGCTAGAAATAGCCTGTTGTGCCGGTGATTTCTTCTCCCTCGATTGCTGTGGAGGTTGCCAATACCTCCTTCATCGAGCACCAGGTGTCACGAGATTTGGACGGCCAGGGTGTGCGAGGTGACTACTCTCTTCTTCGCAGTGTAATCTAGCACCATCTAGAGGCAGGAATTAGCCGTTAAAAATGGTGTCTGGACTTGGTGTCACAAAATGTGATATCCTGATGGCTTTGTCTGTATATAGCAGTATGCCTCTTTTTAGAAGATTGTTTCCAGTGGGACATTGCATGACCAGTTCCGAACTGAGAAATGGTAGCTGCTTGCCTTCTTTGCACTCCATTTATTTTCTTGTGTGATTGTTCTTTCCCTTCATGGTAGGTAATGTGGAATGCACACTTGGTTGGCTACATCGTCGCCGTAATAATGTTAAGGGTTATGGAGATCCTTAAGCTATCAACAAAGATTTTCACTTATTAAAGCAACAATACATACCTCTTTATTTGTTGTTCTCCCCCAAGTTTACTAACTAAAGAAAAAATCCAGATTAATCGGTTTCCATATTGGGTCATCATTCAGTCTGGAAATGCTCTCTTATCCAATGACCTTTACTGAAGAGTTTAAGATTAGTTAATAGCATGAAGGGTGTCCCACCGATTAAGGAGACTGGATGTGTGTCTATAATATACAGGTATAGTATCCATTATCTGGAAACCCGATATCCAGAAAGCTCCTAATTATGGGATGGCCACCTCCCATAGACTGCATTTTATCCAAATAATGCAAATTTTAAAAAAAATGTTTTTTAAAAAAATGATTTCCCTTTTCTCTGTAATAATAAAACAGTACCTTGTACTTGAACTAAAATCGATGCGTAATTGGATTATTGCTTCAAGGATACTGTATATACAGTTATGGAACCTGTTATTCAGAATGCTCTGGACCTGTGGTTTTCCAGATTAGGGATCTTCCCTCAGTTCCGATCTCCATACCTTAAAAAGAATTTAAGCATAAAATAAACCCAATAGGATTCCTTTGCTTTCAATAAGGATTAATTATATTGTAGTTGGGCTCAAATACAAGTTATTGTTTTATTATTACAGAGAAAAAGGAAATTATTTAAAGTAAATGGAATTATTTGATTAAGATGGAGTATAGGGGAGATGCCTTTCCTGTAATTCTGATCTTTCTGGAAAATGGGTTTCTTGATCCCATACCTGTGTACAGTATATACTTTGTTTTATTTCCAGAAAAAGAGATTTTGTTATTATGCTATTATGCTATTAATTGTTCTGTAGGAATGGAAACAGACTATTCTAGATACAAATGTTAAGTGCTTTTATTTTTTGTATCTGACATTTGCAAACATGGCTGACTGTGCTTTACAGTGTGAATAATATTTGGCGTTAGACATTGCATTCAGGGGGTCTTTACATCAGTGGGAAACAGGCAAGTAAAGTACTGAACCTTTTAATCACCCATATTGTTTATTACAAGTTACTTGCACAGTGACACTGCTTTTCAAGTAGAACCATAGGTGGATACTGCATCAGAAGCCGCATTTATATACTGTCAGGCCCCTGAAATCCTCCCTCCCTCTAAAAAAAATACCAATATACAACTTGACATCAATCAACTGTTAATACTGAGAACATGCAGCACAATAAAACAATTCAGCTTTGGTCAAGCAATAAGAAATCTTTTCCAGCATAAGACACATACAGTAGGTGTAGGTAGACATATTTTTAGTTGTGTTGGGTGAAGAAGCTGTTTCATTTCAGCCCAATTGCTTGTAAGAGACCATTAAAGTCAAAGCACTGTCTGCAATGTATTTTTAAGGAATTGTATGACAACCAAGAATAGATTTGAAAACTTGGCTTTTCATTGCTAACAAAAAGTTCAGTTTGACCATGTCTGTTCAGACTGGTAAAGCCAAATAAATACATTTATGGGACTTGTTATCCATAATGTTTGGGACCTGGGGTTTTCCAGATAAGGGAACTTTCCATAATTTGGATGCCTGTACCTGTAAGTCTAGTAAAAAAATTCATGTAAACATTATTTAAACCCAACATCATTGATTTGCTTTCAATAAGGAGGTAAAGTTGCTGTATTGTGTTAGCCAGTAAAAATGTTACAGGGCAACCCTTTTGAAATAAAAAATAACACAATTGGAATAAAGGTGATACCTAATAGGATTAATCATAGGATTAATTATGTCTTAGTTCGGTTCAAATACAAGTTACTCTTTTATTATTACAGGTAAAAAGGAAATTGTTTTTAAAAATTTGAATTACTTGATTAAAATTGAGTCTATGGGAGATGGCCTTCCCATAATTCTGAGCTTTCTGGATAATGGGTTTTTCCAGGTAGCAGATCCCATACCTGTATACTGTGTATTATCTTTTTGTAGTAATGTTTAGCCTTCTGGGTCACATATTACTGTATGTCTATAGGGCAGTTATGTTGGTACCAGTCAGGCTGAAATGCTGAAATCAAAGAATGAAGTGGGATAACTAATACTTGCTGTACAGAATAATAAATGCCAATTACCAATATGTTTTACTGAACACAAACAAGTGAAGGAAATTCCTATCATAGGGTGAATTTGTGTTGCAAGCTGTAGATTATATATGTGACACATGGGCATCGCACTGACATGATATCGAGATGTTATGTGCACTTTTTTGGTCTTGAATGGTAGGAAGAAGTAATTTAGAATAAACTTTCATTGTCTGACTGTAAGCCTCCCCTAAATATCCACTGTTATTAGAATCTATTATCCAATATGCTAGGTGTATAATTCAAGAGAATATTATGCTTGTACAGCTGGCAGCTTTATCTGATTGTATGTATATATATATATATATATTATATATATATATAAATATATATATATATATATATAATTATATAATTATATATAATTTTACCTTTGTAAGGAGCATTGGGTAAGAAATAATTTTGCACATCTTGTTGCCACTGTTTCAAATCTGTCAGTGGATTTAGAGGATGTTGCATATCACCACCAACATGTGAAGGGTTTCTAGGTAATTTGAGATAATTGTATATGCACAACGCAAAAGATTGTCAGTTCAGGTAATGCCTTTAAATAAAGAAAACTTTTATTTGCACAAATATGAATGGCCACTAGGTGGCAGTATTGCAATACTAAAAACATTCCAGTGCACCTTATCCAGCACAATGGATGGGTGTGATGCTTCCTTCTAATGTCTCAAGCTAACATTTGGGTTTAATATTACATTTATTTAAAATAAAGTGAAATGAAGCACTAAAGGGAAAGTTAGATATATATATATATATATATATATATATATATATATATATATATATATATATATATATATATATATATTATATTAAAACCCTTTGTATATAGCAAGTATGAGCTTTAAACACATCTGCAATAAACTTGTCACCTTAGATTAGATAGATTGCCCATCTGATGCCTTATGCCTGATATTCATAAACAGCCTGATGTATTAAGCCTGCACTGATTGGCTCCATCATCATCATCATTTATTTATATAGCGCTGTCAAGATACGCAGTGCTTTATAACTGGGCTTGTACAATGTACAGTATGCAAGGAAGAGCTGGGGTCAATATTACATGTATGTGTCCTTGCAATGTACCTTCATAAATATGTATTCCCACCCCTGTCTATTTGTGTGTTTAGGGAGGGATATTTGTACCCAGAATTGGCATCTTAAAGTCTATAGGAAGCTTTCATTTTTTAACAAATGATACACTTTTTACTATTGTAAAATGTGTTACTATAAAGGTTTTTATCAAAGGTAATAGCATGCGTAACAAATTATTACATACGTTTTTTTGTAAACATCAATAAAAATCAATTAAAGACCTTTCAACATTTGCAACATCCATATTGTGTCTCATTAAGGGGAGGAGGGATTAGGGGGAGTCTGGAAGGGTTGGGGAGGTAGAGACAAAATCTGTTCAGTATCTGTTCAATCAGTATTACTATATATTTTCTTACCTGTAGTTTTAGGCATTTAAAAGCAAAATTCTGGTTAAAGGGGTTGTTCACCTTTGAGTAAACTTTTAGTTTGATGTAGAGAGTGATATTATGAGATAATTTGCAATTGATTTTCATTTTTCTGTATTTGTGGTTTGCTAGTTATTTAGCTTTTAGTCCAGCAGCTCTCCATTCATTGAA